>NW_010433317.1:83231-87662 GCF_000710305.1 Buceros rhinoceros silvestris | reverse complement strand
TGGGAGTGGGGGTGGGTAGGGCGAGAAGTAGAAGCAGACAGTAGGCAACCTGGGAGATCTTTATTTCCATAAAGTAGCAGGGCATCTTGGCTGGATGACATAGTCTAACTTTCTGGGTTTCTTTTTTTATGGAGGGCAAAAACTTTATTTTTTGTTTGGGATAGGTAATTTCTTAGACTTACTGTGTCGGGTGTGTGATTGGTTTATTTCCTTAGAATTGTTCCAGTCTCTACACCATATGAATTGAGAGCAATTACCTGAATGTTTCTCTTCCATGATACCCCATGAAATAAATCCCTGTGTCCATGTCTAGTTTTGTCATGCATTTGTCAACTTAATCAAATTACGTGTTTTGAGACTTGTGGAGCTATTTCTTTTTCAGCAAGTCATGTTTTTCCATCTACATTTGACATTCATTAATCTTCTATTGCGTATCATCCAGATGCTGCCCACTATTTCATGTTTGTGGACTTTGCGTGGAGGGATAGCATACAGGCAATACCTCCTTCCTTCCCCACCATACAGCACGAAAATGAAAACATATGAGCATAACTGAATAGACTCCTCTATTGACAAATCTAAACTAGATTATGATCTGATCAGCAAGAAAAGGGAGGAAGCAAAACCTTTCGTAACTCAAATTGAAGTTTTTGATAGCTAGGTTTTGGATCAGAGCCTAAAATCAACCCTTCTACCCTATGTGTATTGCTATAGCTATGCACGCAGCAACTAAACCAGGAGTCAAAAGAGGATGAGATCTCTTTAAAAGCTTTCAGCAGCTGACTATGCCTTTCAGATGATCATTTACCACTTTCCTAATTAAAGAGATTCAGTATTTGCTAAATGTGTGCCATAAGCATACAGTAAGTGGGAGAAAAAGCGTAATTTGTGAAACCTTACATAAACTAAAATGCAGGTGCTGGATAACATCTGTATAGACAAAAGCAACTCCCTGCAAGACATATCTTAGCGAGAAACTGTCAGAGTAAATCTTTTAAAGACTTCTAAATTAGATGCTGAAATAGATTTTTCCACTGAATAAACCTATCATGGTATTACTACATTTATCTTTAAGAGACCACCCTCAGACTGCATTAAGGAGTGTGTAGTGTAATAGTCTGAGGTGGAAAATATGTTCAGTTGAGATGTCATAGTATTAATTGGTCTATTCAACAGATAGGGAAAGCAAAACTTTTTTTTTTTACTTTCTTTTATTATCTTTTTAAAATGATACTCCCTCTAGTACCAAGTTTGCAGTATTTAAAAACGTTTTTAAGAAATGCTGAGAAGTGCATACCATAAAATGTTTGATTTTTTCAAACTCTTTGATTCTGTAATTAGATCCGTTTTACCTTTGCAATATTTCAAAGTAAAAGCTAAATTCCTGTCCTGCATTCGTAGACAAACATCAGTTTACTTTAGATTAAATGAAAATGCAATTAAAAGAGTATATTACTTTGTGTAGAGAAGAGTATTGTCCTCTGCTCCTACTTAATAATTCATATGAAAAAGATTATATTTAGACAACCTGAATTCCACGGAAGTTCTGTATCTGGTGTTTTCTCTGGATAAAACGCTTCCAAAAACTTCTAGGCAGAAAAGACAAAACACCAAGTTCAGAGGCTTTGATGTCTAAATATAGTCCTAAATTCTTTTATAATATTAAGCAACTTAATAATAAACTGTATTTTGCTGTGCAAAAGAATGATCCCATCACTTCTTGCAGAAATCTGTGCATAGTCATTAGACCATATTTTGAAGTCTGCTTGAGAAGAAGAAAGTCACAATCCAACCATAATCCATGGTAGATGTTTTTCTTGTATAGTTGTGTGACTTTTGCTTTTTCCTCCTCATCTGAGGTTTTATAACAACCCTGTCCTATTGTAGGAGCCAGTAAGAAACTTACACGTCCAGGAACATCTCCAAGGTGCTTAGGAATGAAAACCATCCTGCTGCTATCTCTGTCCACACCAGAACTGAATTCATAACGTTGACTTTAAGAGCAGCATCCAGATGGAAAAATGTTGCAGGAGAGAGGTTTCCTCATGGTACACGTCCCAGAACAATTGCGTTGCCAATTGCATTACTTCAGTTGTATGATGTGCCACACTTTTGAAAGTCACACCTTTGAAATAGACTTTTCTGTAGACGTACCTGCATCTATATTTTTTCTCCCTTTTTTTCCTTCTCCCCTTCTTTTTATTTTATTTTTTTCCCATCCATGTGCTATTTCAGAGCCTTCCTTTCCTCTTGAGCTAGAGCTAGACAAAAGAACTTTGACTGTTGTGTCAAACATGATACATGAATGGAAGCCAAGTTGAAGGGGTGTTTAAATGTTCACATTATAGCAGGTACTGTAACTGAGTGCACTTGGGCAATCCACATAACCTTTTATTGTGGTTAAGTAAACACTTTTAAGGGAATATATACATTCTCTCATCTAGCTTTGTGCCCACAGTGTGTTAAAATAAATTTTGGACAGACAGATACTCTTTGAAAAAAATGTAACAGTTTCATTCACACTCTTCAAAGAAGTGATTATATAAGCACTAGATAAATTTGCCACAGTCCTTTTAATGAAATTGAATTACCTAAGGTACAGCAAAGGTTCGTTGTGAGGTGTAATAGCAATATACCTTACTGCTCTGTAAAGCATGGAAACCAAACATGACATTTTTCATCTCTCATGAAACCTGTTGTAACAGTAAGGCAAATTGATTGTGGGTTCTTCCACAGAACTTCTAAAAATTTGGGTCTGCAGATCTGTGGGGTTCAGTTCAAACACATTCCCTTTTTGCAACAAAATGTGTAATACCTGTGCTGCTCGTTTTAGTGCATTGCCCTTTTCTCTGTGTCACAACTACGGCTTCCCTAGGGAAGGGAATGCGTTCCTCTGCTGCTGCCAGCAGGCAGGAGGTAGCAGAGAAGCACAGTGCCAGGCAGGCATTTCTCTCCCACTGGTCGGGGGGCTTGCAGGAAGAGGCATCAATGCCCGGCTTCCCTTGGCCATTTCTCATGGTGAAAGGCTGAGCAGCAGTTGTGCTAGGATGCATAAGCTTAGCCTCTTGAAATTCCCTGTACCAAGCATGTCGGTGTCTGCAGAAGGTAGTAGCAGAACTAGCATTTCTGTCATTGCACTTTAGGCATTTTATCCTCATTCAGGCAGTTCACTTACATCTTTGAAAATGCAAAGAAATACTGCATTCCTATTGACAGTCCTTGATTAATGGATGCAGACATGTCCACCTTCTAAATGACTCAGCCTGAAGCTATTAGCTGAACAGAAGAGCTTAAATAATTTCTGATTTCTCACAGTGAATCTCTCCCCCGGAAGTTTTGTCTCTTTTTTTCCTCTGTTCTTTCTCAGCTTTCTCGAAGGAATGCTCTTGCAGTGTGGGAGGCAGGCTGGCGTCCTATCAGTAACTTTATTGGAGTTATTATACACTCCTTGCTTTTAAAAATCAAATTGTTTATTTAGGAGCTCATGTTAACCTGATAGTGATGGAATGAAGTGCCTCAGCTTGGCATTCACTGTAAGTGCAAGCAAAGAAGAGGCTTCAGTTTGTTTAACCGACCTTTAACAACAAAAACTCCTTGCTTATGGATGCCAGTATATGGATATGGTCTGCAAGAGAAATGTTTGAAGAAACATGGAATGGAATTGCTGCCCAAAGATCCATCCCAAAGATGCCTAAATTCTCTTTGTTTCTTGCGTATTTACATAGAATTGAGAGGTATTATCTTGCCTTGAATGGTTGAAGTTCTCCTTGGTGACCTTTAGAGGCTCTTTACATAGTCACTAGAGGGAAAGGAAGATATTTCTCTCAAGGGTGATTCAGATCAGGATGCTATTTTAGATTTATTTTAGATCTTTTTATTTATGAACGGCTAGTAGTTTCTATAAAGTATTTGTCAAGTAGTATCATTGCACTGGGATATTTCTTTTCCCTAGTTTCTTGTTGATTTAGCTCAAAAACTATTGTTTTAAAAGTCTTTGCTGCTTTGTTCAAGACCTCTATTTCAATCATCTCAGTAGCCGTATCATCATAAGGTTTTCTTTTTCTTTTCTTTTTGTTTTTAATCAGAGTGTACCCCTGTGAATTAGACTTTACTTCTGTTCCTTAATGGGGATAGATTTGGAGAGAAACAGTTCAGACAAAAGATCCCAGACCATGATCACTATAGCTTGACTTACCTGAAAAAAATAAAATTACATTGCTTTTCACCAAAGTAAAAAAATACTTATTTTTTCTTTAAACCTGTCCAATTTTTTTCAGTCTTAACTGCCTGTTTCAAGGCCTGTTATTTCTTGACCATGCGACTACGGCGAACCTAAAACAGCTTGCCTTGTTTGAGGTCTTTTAATGAGCTTGCTGTTGAACCATTGGCACAGTAAAACTAGTGTGATACAGAGGAACAAGTTTGTAGGGA
>NW_010433317.1:72620-83148 GCF_000710305.1 Buceros rhinoceros silvestris | reverse complement strand
TAGGGAAACTGACGGCAAATATTAATGTTTTTATCTTGCACTTCAAGTTAGTTGATTACAAGGAACAGCTGTATTTCATTTAAGACACACCAAGTGAAACCTGGATAAGAACAGAAATTGATATATGTGCTGCTGTGAAGGAGGAGGGGAAAAACTGAGTCTGCTAATAGTTATGTAGCTACATGTACTTGTGCACTTCTTTGTTGTCTGTACAGTGTTCACAGGTGATGACATAACTTCTTGAAGTTCTTAGTCCATAGAAGTGAGTTGCTCCAACATATATGGTTCTTTCTTGTACTGACATTGCTCTTGTGAACAAGCAATGATTGGAATATTAGCAGGAAAGAAGTCCGAATTCTTTACACAAATGAATTAAAAACACGTTTGGAGGTTTGCAGGATTCTTAATTGCTGTGTGTGTTTCTCCAATCCAGAATTAATTGGATAGCAATGCTAGAACCCAGAGTATGGTCATGAACAAAGGGAAGTCTATTAGGGTTGATTTGATAAAACACTTATTGGAACATAGTAGCCAAAGCTTGCTTTGTTTAATTTGAACCAACTCTGCCAGAGTTACAGAATAGCTGCTGAATATTCCTATACAATTATTATTCCATTTAGGTTTCTTGGTATGTGTATAACTGCAATACTGAACTTGTGTGCTAAAGCTGTACCACCTGTACAAAAATGAACTTTCCTCAAGGGTTCTGTACTGCTGAAGTTGCTTTACCACCAACGAAGTTCAATTTTGAATTAGAAAAGCACCAGTTTTTTGTCTTTTTGCAGTGGTCGATCTCAACCTCCTGAAGGAGGAGGTACGGCTCTATAGCTGTACTCCTCGCAACTTCTCAGTGTCACTGAGGGAGGAGCTGAAGCGAACTGACACCATCTTCTGGCCACTGTGTCTTCTGGTTAAACGTTGTGGTGGAAACTGTGCCTGTTGTCACCAGAGCTGCAACGAGTGCCAATGCGTACCAACAAAAGTCACCAAAAAATACCATGAGGTATGTGTGGAAATACTTAAAGGATTTATTTTTACTATAGGAATGCACAATATTAATATTTTAAAACTTACAGCTCTTGTAGTAAATATTTTTTACCATTTTAATGAGGTGTTATGTAAAAAAAGGTAATATCTTCCTTGTTGAAATACTTTTCTGTGGAACTATTAAGTCATTCCTGAGGTATTTTTTGACTGGTGCACTTCAAACACATCACAACCACACGTCATTGTTAAGCTTTCTTTAGTGGTAGATGTGAATTTTATGAAGAAACAGAAATCTCTCCATTTTCATTGTTATACATCTATAGCTAAAATTATTTATTATAGAATTATCTAATAATTCCATTAACTCCACTATTAGCCCTTAAATAAAATTAAATATAATGAATATGTAAATATAATTAAATATATGAAACTGCAAGACTCTATTTGATAAAAGCGAGTATCTGTTCAGTGTATTTTAATTGGTTTTGTAAAGGGCTTGAGGTAAAAGCAAAAATAATAATTGGTGGAATAAATGAAGAAATTCAGCTGAGGAAAGCCTGTATCTTTCACTGTGCGTCCTGTCGTCCGGTATGTTTCCAGTGCAATCTAGCTCATAGTCTAGGTGTATGATGAAGCACTTGCTGTTTTCTTGATGCTTGGCTGCTTCTCCTTCAGGTTCTTCAGCTGAAGCCAAGGATTGGTGTCCGAGGATTGCATAAATCATTGACTGACGTACCCTTGGAACACCACGAGGAGTGTGACTGTGTGTGCAAAGGGAATACTGAAGGATAAACGGGATTTAATTGTGCTCTTTGCTTTCAAAGCACGTTCAATCAATGGCTGATTCTATTATGGGGCTTGTGCATTATCTCCTTCTGTAATCTCAGTTGTTTGCTTTGGGGATCTTCCATCTTCAAGAGTTACAGTGAGCTCTAAAAAGACTAGAAGCAAAACTGGGATTATATGTTGTGTGACAGCTCTGTTTGGAAGCCCAGTGAAAGGATGGGAGAAAGGCATCGATGAGGGATTTAAAATATACGTATTGGTTTTGTCCCCAACAATTTTCTTGACAATACATGGATTTATAATTTAGGAGTACAAATAAGGTTAGAAGGCTCACATCATGGATCCTGCTGGCTGTCTCGTTTCTACAGCTCCAGTACATCTGTCCTCTGGTTGAAAACACCTGCAATCTTTCTTTCTATGTTCAACTACTCCTAGGTACTCTAAATTGAAGCGTTCTCTGTTGTATAAACTCGGGTTAAAACAGACTGTCGTTTTCCGAATTAAAATTAATTTGTCTAATGCTGGTAGGAAGGACTGGATTTTTCCATATGCTCTAGTAAAGCTCCTGCCTTTTACAAAGAAGACTGGACAATAATTGAGCTAAGGAAGCAAGTGTTGAAAAGAACAGTGCCTTTGTTCTTACTACTATGGCTGATGATCTTTTTGTTTGTTATTTTTTATTGTGTACATTTTTATACTCTCCTTTTGACAATATAACTATTTGCTTTTCTAAACTTGTTAAATATATATCTATTTTTACCAAAGGTATTTAATATTCTTTTTTTTATTACAACCTAGATCAACTATTTTTTAGTTTTGTGAGGCTTTAAAGCCAGGTTTATACAGTCGGAGGGACAGAGATGTGGTTACAATGGGAAAGGAGCATGATCTTTTTGTAGTTTGTTGCTACGCAGTGAAAAAATAAAGGTTTTTTACCTGGATGCACAGTAATAGTGAACAGAGATGTGTGGATGAAGCTCCGAGATTGCTAGCTCCATGACACTGAAAATATGAGAGACAGACATTGCTGGAAGTGGTTTCAGAAGCTGACTTTAAAAATTCCCTCTCTCCATACTGGCCTTTCTTCAGGTAGAAAAGAAATGAGCATAGATAGATGCATTCTGGCTTGTTTAACTCTTTAATTTCTTTAAGGTAGGATAATCTACAACATAAGAAAAGAAGCCCAGTGGCTTGCAGCCTTCATGATGCATCACGGCCATGGGAAGGCAGCCTTGTTAATGCTTCAAGTGTATGGTTATTGCTTCAAGTGTATGGTTTTCCATTGACGGTTATAGCTGTGTAAGTACTGTTCACTCGCAGGATCTTAACACTCTTCAAAATAGTTCAGTGAACTATGGAATTGTTCTTCTGTACATTATATTCTTTAACCAATACACTTATCCCACCCTATGCAAATTGAAAAGGAAACAGTAAAGTATTTTGCTTGTAAAATGCTTTAACATTATGCCTAGTTTATTTTTTTTACTATTGGATTTGCAGATTGTAATGAATCACCAAATAAAATAATAATGCTAATTTTGGGAGAATAAATGTTTCTGTGTGATTGCATATTCGTATTTGTTCAATATACAATAACAGGAAAAGTTAAAGAGGGTGATTTTCTACGTACCGTTTTGAAAGTCAGTTATTAAAACAAACTTCTTTTACTAAGACTTATACTTGCTTTATTAATTCTGTTTTACAGTAAATCCACAAGAAGAAAAAGGGGAGAGAAGGAATGTGATGCTATTTGTATAAACATTCAAAATGTTCAAAATTATGTGGATGCGAAGCCATCAAATTGAAATAATATCTTCTGTTATTGTTTCTAGGTGAAAATGAGTTCTGATGAAAATGTGGAGGTTTTTGCAAGTTGGCCTGGCTTTCTCAGTATCAGTTCTGGAAAAGTCTCCAGAAAATTCTCTGGAAAATATTCTGGTGGCTTCTTATTTTCTTAGCTGATCTGTTTTGCCCCACCCTCAACCTCCTACCAAATAAGAAAAATATCTGGTGTGAATGTGGCATATAAATATCCAGTCTGAGTATTAACCCTGTACCAGAATGCAGAATCATGATCACAAAAGAAACCTGGTTTACCTGAATTTTGAGTCTTTGACTAGAATAGAGTGTTTTGCAGGGATGTTGGGGTTTTTTTGGTTTGGTTTGGGTTTGGGGGTTTTTTTGGTTTTTTTTTTTTTTGCATTAATATTGTCCTCTTTTCTTTTTTTCTTTGATGTTTTTAAAGAGCTTTTGAAAAGCAAGTTGAGGTAAAAGCAGAAATCATAGCCTCTGGCATCATAATTCAGCAGAAGAATTGAAAAATGTAATTCTGGTACATAAATTTCTTCTGTAGGAAATGCAGGAGGCCTCATCTTTGTGGACTCGCTAGTGGAAGAAGGGAAAACATGCATTCTGTGGTGGCTGTTTGGTGTCAGCAAAGGAATAGTGAGTTTCTGGAACCAGTACGGAGGGTAATATTTCTGAAACTCACAGGCATTTCTTCTGTTGCCCCACTCTGGCTTTGGCTCACTTTCTTCCTTGACAATTCCTTGCACCGCTTTCCTTCCCAATTTCTTGCTATAGTCCTGCATCTGAACTTTGCTCTTTACATCCCCCTTCACCGTCCTGTCTCTCACCTGATCCAAAATCACCGTCCCTCCTGTTTGCCATCCTCTTGCCAAGCACTGTTAAACTACTTCCCTCTTTGCCCAGGATTTTGTTTTTCCACCCCCACTCAGATACGCAGGAGATTTAGCACTCCACCTCTTCCCTGGCTTAAGGAGTGTGGACAGGCGGAGTTGTTTAAAGGACAGTACTTGGGAAGGATACCAACCAAGCCAAATAATGAAGGGTGCAGTTCTCCTGCTTCGTGCTGCATTCTCTGTCCTGCTGAGTAGAGCAGCTGCCTCCCAGCAGTGGGTAACTACTGCTGGTGATCTGACGGGACGTGCCTGTACTGCGTCCTGCCTGGGTGTGGTAGGTCTAGAGATCCTGCCAAATTTTCTGTGGTCTTTGTATCCAGAGGAGACTTAAAATGCTTTGAAGATGTCCTTCTGACAGTTCAGGGCTGCTGTCACAACAATAAATCATGTTGGTGACATCCTGTTGGTGGAATAGGGTTAGGGTGAGGTAAAATACTCAGGATGAGGCACAGAAGGGTGAGAAGGCGTGGGTAGGTTGGGCCGGGCCAGGGCTGCTAGGAGCAAATACAGCAGAAAAGGACAAGAATGAAAAAGTGCTAGTGACTGCAGTCTCCTAATTTTGCTGACAGCTTCTAGTTTGCTGACAACTCCCCATGGTGAGGCCTGTAGCTCCCTGACACCTGGGACGCTTTGACAGCCCCAGGCAGAGCAGGGACAGTGCCAGCTGGCAGAAGGGGTGAAACAGGGAGACGCACGGCTCTCTGGGTTTAATTGGAATGCCTTGAACATTGCCAGTATTTGGTCTTGAACTTTGAAAAATATACCCGATATAAAACTTCAGAATTGCATTCAGTTATTAGGGTAGGTACAGTTGTAGCATAAGGGGATTATTCCACACTATACTGCAGAAAAAATTGCCTAGCTCTGCCTCTCCTGTTTGCTTAAAGTTACCCCATTGCAAGGTTTTAATTTCTTCCTCCAAAGATTTTCTTACCCAAAGATGGAATTTTTCTGTCAGGTATTTCTGAGGAGCAGCCTTGAGGTGAGTCGAGGGTTGTTACACCTACAGCTACATGCAACATTCAGAAAATGCTCCTCGGAGGGTGTTGGTTTGTTGTTGTTATTTATGTTCTGATGCTTCTAAAGAAAAAGTGTGGTAACTGAAGATATTAATCATGAATTACTAACAAGCAAACGATGCCTTTCACAGTTACAGGTCATCTCAGCTGACCGCCAAGGATGCCATATGGGTAGAAAAGGATGGACAAAAGTGGGTAGAAAGCCTGTGATTTCCAGTGTGGAACAGAAGTTGCAAGCTTTGATCTTACATCTTTGTGGAAATTTTTTTCCAATTTTTGCTGTCTGTTTTAAGCCGTGAGTTGCTGAACTGCATTAATGTAAGCATCAGTGTTTGGGAATAAAGAGGGAAACGACTGATTCCAATGGGCCCAAGCAGTGGAAACAGCTGAGTGGAATAAAGTAGCTCCTGTAAACAGACAAAATCCAAATAGCATAGGCAACGTTTTGTTGGTTTTACCATATTCCCAGTAAATGGCTTCAGCTAAATGTAATTATTCCCCCCAGAGGAATAGGTGTGGAGCTGCCGACTGATGGTAAGCCTTGTTTTTATGGATTCTGTAGATATTTACATTCCTGGAACCCTCCTGTCAGCCGTGGCTGACATGGGAGTTACGTGGAGCAGCACCAAAACTTTAGTCACCAAGGGCGTTAACTGCAGATCTGTTGGCTCTTAAAACCTTTCAAGTTTCTTTGCCCTTTGTCTGCCTGGTTTCATAGAGTCACAGCTCCTTTTCAGCAGAAGAGGAGGAAAAAAAACCAAAACCAACCTGTGGATGATACAACAGTGTGTGGAAGGGAAAGATACACACAGAAACACAAAACTAATGTATTTAGGAGCTGCTGCATCAGCTAATGTAAGCCATTACGTGATTTCCTTTCTAATAGACGACTGTGTTGAAACTCTTACAAGTTTGCAATTCAGGTCCTAGCTGCTTAAGTAGTCTGATTTTGATTGCACCAAACTCTGGAGATAAAAATTGGAAACATTTACTTACTGTTTGACTGCTGAAGATACAGTAGTAGCGCTACTGTTAAAAGCACTCTCATAAAACCTCGTGCAGAAATGCTAAAAGAATGAAGATTGCAAGAATCTCATTCAAACTAAGCTCTGAAGCTAAGTCGACCAACTTACTTTTCTAATGCTGCTTGTGATATGATTAACTAATTTAAAGTTGGGGTAAGTTTGCTCTTCATATCAATTTTTGCATGGGATGCTTCATCAGACAACTTGCCTTTCAAAGTCCTTCATGCACCTTTTAAACCCAGGGACAGTGCTTTGTTTGTTAGTCTGGCAAACTCACAGAGGGAAAATAGGCTACTTCTTCAGCATAAACTGGACAAAGCTTTTCGGAGAAGGCGGTTTGCCTGTTACCTCACTGGAACTCCCTTAGACTGCTGAAAGAAAAAGAAGTTTACAGCTCAGTCACAGGAGAAAGATGACAGCTTTTTTGGAAGTGTGATTCAGAGCATGTGAGTTAGGTTCCTGCTCTGAATCACGCTCTGTCTCAGTCTTTTTGAGCTCATCTGTCTTCATCAAGTGTAAAGTCCGGCCTGGCCGGCTGAGGCAGCTCCATTAGATGTGTGAGGTTAATCAGTGGGAATACCTTAGTTACAGGCTGATTTCTGAACAAAAAATGTAGTTCTCAAAGAGTTGCCTCAGGACTGCAGCCTGAGATTGTTTTCCACATTGCAAGTTTGTGAAGCTTTTCTTTTGCCTTAGTGAAGTACAGACAGAAGTGCCAGCTCACCTCAAGCCCGTGCTGCCTTCCTCAGGTTCTGCAGTGCGAAAGGAGATTCCAAGCCAGCTTGGTTCTGGTGTCTCACCCGTTCAGAGCGAGTAACAAACCACATCTCTCTGAGTAACTTTCTTTCACTGTGCAGAAAGCCAGTAAGTTAACAAAGGTGGCAAGAAAATTTTATTATCTGTCTCACTTTGAACAGCTTCAGTCGTATCTGAGGGGTGTGCCTTGGGATCTCAGACAGCACTTACACCAAAGTAATTTCACCCTCACTAACTGCTGTTTATTCTGTATCCTTTTGTCACAAAATGAGCAATTTTCGTCAAGAACAATGAAACAAACACATAACTCTGTCTGGCTGGTCTACCCCAATTCTTTCTGCCTTCAGTGTGACCTCTCTTTCGCTGTGACTAATATATATTCTTCAGTGAGGAAAAGTAGGTGACCTGTCTACCATACTGCATCTTTATGTTTGTGTGGCCAGGCAAGCTTCTGGTATTCTGTGATTCCATTCTGTGATTCTGTACTCTCAGAGAGGAGGTGCTGGGCAGAAACTGGCTTTTGGGGTGGGGCTTCACAAAATTGTGAAGTAGTAGGAGGCTTGCCATTGCTGAAGGATGCATGGAATTCAAATGAACCACTGTTCTCCAGAAAGAACATGTGCCACATGCAAAGCCTCAAAAATAAGTCTGTTTACTTGCGACCTGTGTAGTTACTTCTCATTTTTCATGTTGAAATGTTGAAAGATAATGTATGTCTGAGCTATAGGAAAGCTTTTCCATCCAGAGGCTTCAGCAGGCAGAGCTCTGATTCAGTAAAGCGTAAACAGTCCCATTCCATGTTGTGTTGTATAGTTAAATCTCAGAGCTTAAGCACAAATTTCTGATGCAGGCAGAAACAATCACCTCCTGCTTGTGGGGGCAGGGTGAGAGGGCATTCGTTCTTGGTGGAGGAAGTTTAGCCTTTCTCTCTACTCAGCACTGGTGAGGCCACACCTGGAGTGCTGTGTCCAGTTCTGGGCTCCCCAGTGCAATAGACAGGGACATGCTGGAGAGAATCCACTAAGTTGATTAAGGGACTGGAGAATCTCTCATACAGGGAAGGGCTGAGGGAGATGGCTGAGAGAGTTCAGCCTGGAGAAGAAAAGGCACATGAGGATCTTATCAATGTGTACAAACACCTGAAGGGGAAGTTCAAAGAGTCTGGACCCAGGCTCTTTTCAGCATTGCCTAGTGACAGGACCAGAGGCAATAGGCACATAGAGAAAAGCAAGAGGTTCCCTCCAAACATCAGGAACCACTTTCTTACTGTGAGGGTGACTGAGCACCGACAGAGTTTGCCCAGAAAGTTTGTGAAGTCTCCCTCCTTGTAGATACTCAAAAGCTGTCTGGACACGGTCCTGGGCAAGCAGCCCTAGGTGGTCCAGCATGAGCAGGGCAGTTGAACCAGATGATTTCCAGAGATCCCTTCCAACTTCATCCATTCTGTGATTAACACATATACAATTTCCACCAACACTAAATCCACATCTTAACACTGAGATACTCGAATCATCATAGAACTAAGAATTAATAAGCACACAGTTAAGTATACCAAGGCGTCAAATTGCCTCGTAGTGTTTATGATCTGATAGATGACATTCTTTTACTTCAGTTTCTCCCAGAATAGGCTTCTAAGGGTTCGTATCTGCTTTGTTAATCATTACTTTCAAGTTAAAAACTTAAGATAAGGATGTGAAATAATCATAGGTGATAGGGAAAGGCCTGTATCTGGAACAATATCCTGTGTGAAATCACACCTTTATTTTTCAAGTAAGATCAAGTTTCTTGTATAAGTGATAGCCTTTGAACTCTTACCAGATAGCTTACCTAATAGACCTTCTACATTTTAGCTTTGCTTTACATAGTGCGTAAGAACATAACCATTTTCTTTTCAAACTTGTTAACAGTACTTTGCCCTGACAAAATGTTCCTCGTAAGTGCAAACAGATTGGGAGTTGCTAGTCATTTAGGGAATGACGTCAGAGCAATTTTATGGCATGTTTTCCAGAGGCAGCAATGCCAGGTGCCACGGAGGCCGATGATATCCACCAGGTCATGGATAGGTGCGTATGTAAATGCCCACAGGATGCAGAGTTGGGGCCCAGTACCCCGGGGAGTCGACTGTGGAAAGGATCCACTTCTTCAAAGACTGACTTGTCCTTGTTATTCTGTTTGAGAGAATATGTAAAGGAAAATGACATCATCCATCTGTCTGTTCCTGGAAGAAAAGGAATGAGGAGCTCGAGAAGCTTAGTCCAAGAAGGACATGAACCTGTTGGAGAGGGTCCGGAGGAGGGCCGCAAAAATGATCAGAGGGATGGAGTACATCTCCTGTGAGGACAGGCTGAGAGATTTGGGGTTATTCAGCCTGGAGAGGAGAAGGCTCTGGGGAGACCTTATTGCAACCTTCCACTATTTAAAGGGGGCTTCTGAGAAAGATGAGGACAGTCTTTTTAGCAAGGCCTGTTGTGTCAGGACAAGGGATAATGGTTTTAAACTAAAAGAGGAAAGATTTAGAATAGATACAAGGAACAAATTTTTCACAGTGAGGCTGATGAAACACTGGCAGGGGTTGCCCAGAGAGGTGGTAGATGCCCCATTCCTGGAAACATTCCAGGTCAGGTTGAATGGGGCTCTGGGCAACCTGATCTAGTTGAAGGTGTCTCTGCTTATGAAGGGGGGTTGGACTAGATGAGCTTTGAAAGTCCCTTCCAGCACAAAGCCTTCCATGATTCTCTGAAGAGCTAGTTAAATTATCCCAATACTTACGAATTCTTTTTGCCCCGTAGGAATGTGAAATAACAAATAGAGTATTTATTTAAGTGATGCTGCAGTTCTCCTTAGCCATGCTTCAAGGTGTCATTTAAATCAGTAAGGGCGGCATTCTTTCCAGTGTGAAAGCAGTGAACGAGATCCTCTATATAAATAATTTACTCTATAAAGTATCTGCATTAACATATCACTGCTATACTATCCACACTTGATCATGTCAAACCACTTTGTGCGGTGGAATAAAATTGTTGCCCTAAATATGGCACTTAGTTTTCAACTATTTTAAGCAAACTTAACAGATTTTAGAACTTTGGCTGCCCTTGTAGTCTCCTTGAAGGTAGCTCCAAGTGATGGCTGCAATGAAAAATTTCTTCTTTGTGACCTGTGGGACAGTTTTAAGCGGTGAGGTCAAGAAAGCACTCTTATTTAAATGCAAGAGAAGAGGCCAGCACAAATTTATTTTTAAGTTTCAGGAAAAAGT
>NW_010433317.1:62796-72498 GCF_000710305.1 Buceros rhinoceros silvestris | reverse complement strand
TCCTGCTTGGCAGAAAGGGGACTCCTATACCTCAGCTAAGATTATTTAAACCTTAAATTTCCTTCTCTCTCATAGGAAAATGTAAGAAGATTAAAATAAGGATCCTGTAATCTAATATTTACCTTTATTCATTTTCATTTATTCTTTTGATACACGTCCTTCTGCAATCCAAGCAGTGAATCTAGACTGTCTGAGCCTATTCGTCTTCTCCCTGCCTTCGAACTGTGCTAGTAGGCCCCAGAAAGTACAAACACTCAGTCTTTTTCGGATGTTTCAGACCAGTGTCGGTGTAGTTAAGCAACAGAATTAGTAAGCAGAGAAGAGCAGTTAGTCCGTACAAATAAAAAAGCTCAGGGTCACTATGGATGAAAAAGAGGAGCTTTTTTACTAACACATTTAAGGTAAGCACCTAGCACCTGCTGTGAGCCACTGGGCTGTAGGTTCTCACTTTATTGATGCCTTTGAAAATCTCCCCTTTGAGCAAAAGGAAAACGAGGGCAGGCAAACATCTTTGAAAAAGAGCATGGGCGTGGGAGCACTGGGGAAACTAAGCGCAAGGCTGAGGGTGGTGTTTACAAAGGAAGATAGCCGTGTTTGAGAACTGATGGCGTTCATTGTTTGGGGAGCTCGAGAAGGGCTAGGGTGTGCCTCTCAATTGCAGGCAGATGAGTTGAGTTTTACACTTCTCTAAGCCTGCCTGGCAGTGTAAGATGCTAAAAACAAGCGTGGCAGAGACCCGCCTGTTACTGGGCACCTTGACTGAAGGTCAAGGCTGGAGGGGGCTCACCTGTGCCTGTGTAAAAGCGTTCATCGAGCCACTAAGGCAGGAGCGCTTCTGCCTGGCTTTGTGAGGGTGCGTACTCAGAGACTGGGAGGATCTTGGGAGAGGATATCTTGTACTGTGAGAGAGCTGCCGTGCCTTCACACCTGGATACCAAATGTGCTGTCTTGTGCAATGGGTTTTTGCATGTATTGTGAGGTACGACTTCTCTCAGGCTGTAGAAGGAAACTCAGCTCCCACAGTTCTCTCTGGTCATCATCACTTTGTCAAGTCATAAAAGAAATAGAAGGTTTTAACAGAATATTTTCCTGTCCTTCTTTTCACTGTATGTTTTACTGCCTTTGCCATCCTGCCACCAGAAAGCGTGCGTCATTGGTCTGAGCTGCAGTTACGAGTGGTGTGCCTCAGCTGTAATGGTGGCTCGAGCAGGGTGCACTTCATTGTGCGCGAGCACTAGCTACAAGTGCATCCAGGGTCCATTATAACTCAGCTGACAGACAACGATTTGTCCGTTGGTAATTTACGCAGCTGCCAAAACCTGATTGTTTTCAACGGCAGTGAGAAGGCAGTACCGGAGGAAGCGTGGCAATGCAGACAGTGCCTGGCAGCCACTACCCACTGCTGGCAATTGCCAGCTTGATGAGGACTGAACTCCTGAGATGGTGAAACCAAGAAGGGCTTTGGTGGAACCAGCTGTGGTATGCTGCTTGTGGGAGGGAAATTTTCTGAGACCTGTCAGGAAGACAACTGCTTTGGAGTAGGATGTCAAAGTTTGTAGCTCAGAGACATCCGTCAATGAGTTTGGACTGTAGAGAAAGACTGTGGAGGGTAAGGCTCCAGCCTGGAAGTGCCACCCCATCCGTGAAGCAGCAGATGGTTACTTTCATCTGAAAGAAATGCAGTAATGGGAGTTATTACTACCTGGATACTTAAAAAAACCTTAATTCTGTCATGTTACACAAGCTTCTGAATCTGGGATTATACGGTGGGATTATAGACAAAATGTATTGTTTGATGTTTGGTCACTGCACCTCACTTTTGACCGAGTAAATTGCAAAGTGAACTTTTCTATACTCATAGCAATGTTGTTTGATGCATGGGTCTCGTCACTGATGCTGTTATGGAGGAGGAGGTGTAAAGAGGGCTCGCGATGTCTGTAGACATGAAGCTTTCACAGCCTCTGAGCAGAAACATTTTGTCCTGTGTGAGCAGATTTACTTTGGAGAGGGTGAGCTGTAATTTTTGGAGGCCTGGCCAACTTACTTTTTCTTTGGCTTAAAAAACTGTGTTCCGGGTACCTGAACTGCAGCAAGGAAAAAATGAACAGCTATTGTAGCAGATTCAAGCTGACTGTGGAATGCGCTTTTAGTAGGTTAAAAGGAGACATGCGCGGTGTTTAAATTTAATGAACCAAATACTCCAACTGTTCCTGTTTTGTGTTGTGTTTTGCCTAATAGCCACGAAGCATAGAGGAAAACATTGCAAGGTGGAGCAGGGGTTTGGAGGCATTGTCTGCTCTTCTCTGAAAAGCCATTCGGGAGTGTAATGTCAAGCGCTGGTTGTGGTTTTCTGTGGCTGAGGAAGACTTCAAGAGACTGAGCCTTTGCTTAAAACATACAATACACGTAAACACTTAAGATCAGGCCTGTGATATAAGTTTACTGTCGCTTGAGAAACTGGCTAGTATTTAGCTTTAAACAAAAACCTGTTTGAATATATGGGCTATTTTCTAATTCCTGTAGCAAGTCTTCTTCAGCTCCAGTCTCTTACTATTAAATTCAACAAATCCTAACCCTCTGCAGCTGGATGAGCTGCTGCACTTGCCATTTATGTGACACGAGTACTTTGACACGCAAGTCTAGCAAGTGGGAAATTAATTAAAAAAAACCTCAGCTTGGGTGCATCTCATATTCTTGATTGCACAGTGGGAGTAAATCATTACTTCGAAAGTTTAGTCTTCTGTTAAGTTCCTTGGTGTCCGTTAGCCTATTGTGCTTGAATTAATTTTTACTGTGGGTGTAGTACCTTCAGTAATTGGAGACATTATGTTTGATTTTTTACTGTTTTAAACTTTTTATTGGAGCTCCTGCAAAGTTGTTTACCAGAGGTACGTACGGTGAAGTACTTTTTCCTGAGCTTTCCATGAGTGAAATAAATTGCTTAATGAGGGAGGAACAGGAAAATAATGTAATGCATTTGTCCTGAAAGAGATCTTTAAAGTTTTTTATTTATTTGTTGTGGGATATTGAGCTTTTCTACCTAAAGTTAGAAAACTTTTTGACATATCCGTTAATTTATTTTTTGCCTAATATCCAGATCATTTTCTCCTCTGCTTTTAAGAAGTGGATGGAGTCCCATCAAACAGTCTGTCAGCTGCTCGGTTTCCCACGTGGTTCTCTGTGGATGCGGCTGCCCAGTGTGCACTTTGGTGCTGCAGAAGTGCACTTCTGAAGCAGGAGTGCGTGTGTATACCTAAACATACAGATTGTGTACAGGAGCTCACACTGTTTACATTGGGCTGTACCAGTACAGCTCCTTCACACATGGATGTGCACAAAAGATGGGAAACTACCAGTATGAATATTTGTTACAAAAAGCTCCTTTTAATGGTAATCTTTTCTTACTAGCATGAAAAAGGGAGAATTGTCAAAATTAATACTGATCTTTGCTTAACGTATGCTCTGCCGAGGTTGCAGTTTGTGAGTCCCATGTGATTTTAAAGTCAAATTTTCTTTGATAGAGGCATATTCTAAACTAAAATATGTGTATATTTTGTATATTGTGGTATTCCAGAAGCACCTTTAATGAACCAACAGATAAGTAGATTACATAGTAATGAATTTCCCTTTCAGTCTACACAGGAAATCTTCTTTTTTCAGACCAGAACACTAAGGATTTCATGAATTACAAGAAAACAGAGAAATTGAGGCTGCAATTCTGAACTACAGATTCTGTGCTATTATAAGCAAAGACTATGCTCCCAGGCTTAACATAACAACATCATCTCCTCCTCCCCTCCCTTCAAGTTGGTAACCTATTGGACTGGAAATCAGCGTTATGCTCCTGGTGCTGCCACTGATGCCCAGTGTAATGTTGAGCAAGTCACTTTCCCTCTCTTAATTTACCCCGTTAGATGTAGGTGATCTTAGCTTCTTTTTACAAGGCACTTTGAATTTGGAATGTGGAACATGAAGTGAAATTTTAAATACAACTTTATTTGTTATAAGTCAGAATGGAATAATACTACTACGTAGATGAACACAGGGCTATACAGAATGGAAAAGAAATGGAACTGCAGAAGTTTTTGGCACGTAGTTGCATTGCCACACAAGGGGAGGACCGGGTAATTATTCCACAGAGCGCAGGGACGATGCATGCAGCATTCATAATGTTCAAACTTCTGCTTTCCCATCCAGGCATGCATTCAAACAGAAATGCAATACTTTGTTTTTTGGTTCTTTTGGTTTGTTGGGGTTTTTTTAACACATTTTCATTAGTAAGACTTCCTGATTCCCGTATCAGCAGGACTAGTGTTGTGCCGTTTAAAGATTACACTGGATTCCGTAACTGGTGTTTTTACCTGTGTCTCCACTGCTTTAGAGACAATATAGCCCAGCAAAAATTGGGTTTTACAGCATGAATTACCTGAAAAGTCGGGACCTCAGGAATAATTGTTCTTTTGGTGGTTGTGTTTCTTGCCACCTATAGCATGAAGATAATAAGGAAATAACTTTACTCTATATGGATTATTTAGATGTGTGAGGGTTAATGGCATTTAAATGAGTTGTTTTTCTCATTTTATCGTCGTTCATAATCCTGAAAGAAGCCAGGTCAGATGTCTTTCCCCTACTTTACCATATATTTGATATATTAGAAATTGATGTTTGATATTTCACTAGCAGCCATTTTAATTTTTGGCTGTATTTGCTAATGGTATTTATTTCTGTTTTTAAGGACTGTTTCTGAAGTAACTAGGAGAATTTTATACTTGTTAGTGATCTCTCTAGACGTGACAAATGCGTCTTTCTAACGTAGAACATCTTATAGAATTCGAGTGCTTTTCTGAATTTCTTTTTCTTCTTTCTCACTTCTCATTGCAAGAAATTTATATTCCTTTTTGGCAGCTACAGATGTAAAAATTTATCAGAAAGAATATAGAATTTAAGGCTTATCATCTAAATTGGTGTAATTAAAGAAAGGCCTCAAACTAGGGTGAGGATAAAATTAACCTGAAGTTAGTAATGTGGCTCCAGATTGGCAGTGAGTTATTGAAAATCTCTGGGGTCTAGTATTGATGTTTCAAAATTAAAATTGATACTTCTTTATATGTGTAGGTACATTCATAGGCTAAACTTTGTTCATTTAATGTAAAAACACCCCTGGTTGTATCTGTTTCTGCTTCAGCTGTTACCTACTGTATGAAATTAGTTCTGTCTTCCTACCACATATTCTTGTACGTATGGAATTTTATGAAGTTGCTATGCTGTCATTCCTATCACGTTGGTAGTTTCGTGAAAACAAAAAGCATATAAATAGTAACCAAAGAATGGTGGCAAAAAGTGCAAATTACATGGAAAGTAATGTCTCCAACACAGAGATGGTGCTGGATATTTTACACTTACACCCAGCGACAACAGGAAAGCTGCTCCCTACCCTCAGCCTACTTACCATGGGCTTTATAGCTCTCACAGCACCTGGTTTCTTCTCTCTGTTCAAAGTTAGGATTTCTGAAGTAAATCCATAAATCCAGCCAGTACTAACTCAAAAGCTTTGACCATTACTTTGTTGCTGCGCAACATCAGATTTGCTGTTGTCTCAGTGGATAGAAGGCACGTAAGGTGGAACCACCAAAGAATGCTGCATTCGCTCTCATACCATTTATGTCGTTTATCTGCTTCTGTAGATGTACCAGGACTGTTTTCTCCTCCAACTCCCACACCTATTATAGAGTCCCACTTTTCAAATTTGGACCAAAACATAATTTTGTAACGGACTTGGTTTGGGAAAAAAAGAGAAACAAACAACACAAAACCAACCTAGTCTTCTTCACAGAAGAATCTGAGTGTAGTGCATTAAATTATAAAAGGAAACAAAACAAACAAAAAAAACCCAAACCAGTGTTATATGTTGTAAAATTCAAACATTCTGTTGCAAAAACAAACAGTTTAGTGATAAAGAATAAGGTTGTTTTCCCTCTTTGTTCATCAAGACCTTTATTCATTTAAAACCAGTAAGATCACTGCAACAATGTTATGCTGTGAGACAATAATATTTTGACTTATTCAGAAATAAAGTGAGGCACGCAGTATTTATAGAGACAAGTTACAAACTCTTAAACCCAAGATTTTATAATGGAAGCGTTGACACAAACTTAATTCTGCTGGCACAATAAATTCCATTATAGTATTCATTATAGGAATTTCCAATCCTTTTATAGACTAAGGAGTCTCTCGAAAGCAAATGAAGGAAGGAATAACTAGACTATCACACAAACTCCTCACAGTGATTACTTCTTAAAAATGGCATATGTTTTGAGAGTGTTACTTTTGTTTCCAGGAGTCTTCTCAGGAGACATTCTTTGGTCATACTCGCTGTCATACAGATATATATATAAAGAAAATTTCCAGGTGATTTCTTCAAGTCTCAAGGAAAGTAGAAATTTCAAGTGAGTCTTCTAAGTTAATTGGAATCAGTCACGTTTTTTTAATCCCTTGTTTGACTCATGAGGCACACATTTGTACTTGGAAACTGATGAAAGGTGAATTCCAGACCTAAGTGAACCAGACCACTGTCAGAAGTTGCACAAGGCCACATCCACAAAAGATTTCAACACCAGACCTTCATTGTTAGTTACTTGATGTTATCCATCCATTTTGTGATGGGACATGGTGGAAAAAGGCCGGTTGGGTCCGATTTAGCACCTAATTGGCCATACAGCGTCAGTGCAGTCACTGGTTTGTGCCTCTAAACAGTGTAACTACGTCAATGTGACACTACCTCTGAGCTTGTAGGGTGTATTAACTAGGAACAGGCTGATATGGCTGTACTATGTGTGACTAGAGGCAGGTCATGCCACCAAATCATAAAAGCCTAGCTCCCATGTCCTCCTGAACATTAATGGTTGCATCTTCCTTATTTACCTGTTTCTCTGCTGCTTCCCTGAATCTAATGGCAAAATGGCTAATGGCAAAAGCAGGGTAGAGCTGCACGGTGCTATTTCGGCTGAATCTATATTCCCGTTCAATTAAAGAAAAAGCTCACGAGGCGCGGGGTGAAACTAAACACAAGAGTGATTCTGGTGACATTTAGCTGAGAAAATGGGAGTCCCCAATTTGGGCCTTTGCCTTTACCACTTTGTGAAACCTCTCTGACCTCCAAGCACGCTGTGCACCTCACAGCCCTGACAGGCTGAGCCTCCGGAATTGGAGAGAAGCCAGAGCACCTGTTTGAGACTCTGGTGTGACGGGCACCTGAGGTTCTGCCGTTCTGCTTGTCCCTTGGACTGCTGTGTAGGCTGAGGCTCTGGTCTTTGTACCCTATGGGGAAGCTGGAAAGTTCAGCTTCTCCAGGCTCTCCCCTGGCCAAGTTGGAGGAAAGTTTCTCTTGTGTGCATCGCTCTCTTGTAATTAGGTACTGAAATTCTACCTAGCCCATGCGTTTGGGAGCCCAAATGCTTTTGTAGACCTGAGTCTTCAGTATTTCAAAGTCTAAGGACAACACAGCTGATGGGAGGTGTTTTCAGAGCATGTTTATGCAATGCTGCATAGTGCCATCTCCCAGCTGGGTGACTCAGAAACAAGGTGGTGTGGCCTTAGTTATGTTGCATCCAAGCCTCAGCTAGTAAATCTGTATGGTGCTGTACAGATTTGTCGAGTAGGTCTCTGGAAGCTATGAAATCTCAGGCATATCCAAAAATCTATTGACTTGAAGTCGAATTAAGGGTGGGACTTCACTATGACTTGATTTGTTTGAAGTTGTCTTTGTTTTGAAAAAGAAAATCAGTTTTATATAATCCTATTGTTGGGGGGGAGGGGGTGGGGGTTGGAGAAAAGGACACTAAAGCCTTCTCCGAATGGCACCTTTTGATCTATCTCACAAATGTGTGGGACCTGAACAATGTTTCTAACATTTTATTATTTTCTGATTCCAATAGGTGCAATCTGTGAGCCTTCTTTCTTGTGTAAATCATGGTGTACCGCTTTCTTGAAGGTGTTCTATGCATTTCCACCCAGAAAAAATTTCACTGTGTGTGAAAGCAACTCCCACATATTAGCCTGGTCTACAGCTTTAACCTCTTGTGGTTTGCCTCAGTCACTTGCTAGAAGTAACTGCTTCTTATCTTGTCTGAAAGCAGTTGCAAAGAATCATAGACGAAATTCAAAAACTTTTACTTTTTTTACTTTTCTTTTACTTGGCATTACAGGAATGAGGCTAAACTGAATAATTTTATTCTCCCATATTTTTCTGTAGGTTTTTCAGTTGCCAGACCGGAGCAGACTCGAGGAGAAGCTATATTGTAAGGAATAGAAAGCCTGAATTCTCATAGAAAAGGTGAAAAAAAACCCCTCAGGTGTCTCATAAATACTAGCAGGAATATCAAAGTGGACAAGTTTTCATGTTCTTATATGGTTATATAGGTATATAAATGAAATTTATGTTAAGAAACTGTGCATTTAAGATGTGTACTTCACAAAAGTTCTAGCTCTAACTGTTCTGTAAGTATGAGGTGTCCTTGAAGTAATTCAAGCATCCACCTGGAATCAGGTGGATCAGGTGGACAAGGCAAGATACTAGGACAGAGAACTGTTTGGATGCTCTTTAATGGACCTAGAAGTATGTTGTGGCTGTAGTGACAACCATGTCAAAAGACAAGGGGAGGATGCTGATTCTAAAAACAACACTGGGTAACAGTGCAACAAGTTGTTATCTCAAAGAAGTCCATGACAAGCTTTTTTCTGCTTTTTATGGCTGTTAAACAAGTGGGAGGGTTAAGTTTGTAAAAAGAGGGTAGATGGATGAAGTGCATTTTCCTGCAGCTTTTAATTCCTTTTTTCGCAATTATTCCAAGAAATGGCTCAGGGAGGACTGGGCTATAAATAACTCTCTTCTAAACTTAGGACATGGGAAGAGGGAAGAGGAACTACATATTTAGATGATTTGCCTTGTACTGGAACTATCCCTTTGCTGGATGTTGGGGGAAACATTCCGAGCAAGGATGAGGAAAAGGCTGAGGTAGTGAATGCCACCTTTGCCTCAGTCTTTAACCAGTTCCCTGAGTGCCCAGCTCCTTGAACTGGAACACAGAGACAGGGAGCAGAATGAAGGGCCCATAATCCAAGAGGAAATGGTCGCGTCTCTATCGCACCACTTGGATGTGCACAAGTCTGTGAGGCTGGATGGGATCCACCCAGGGGTAGAGGGAGCTGGCGGAAGTGCTCACCGAGCCACTTTCCAACATTTACCAGGCAGTCCTGGCTAAGCAGGGAGGTACCAGTGAACTGGAGGAGGGGTAGAGGGAGCTGGCGGAAGTGCTCACCGAGCCACTTTCCAACATTTACCAGGCAGTCCTGGCTAAGCAGGGAGGTACCAGTGAACTGGAGGTTAACAAATGTGATGCCCATCTACAAGAAGGGCCAGAAGGAGGATCCAGGGAACTACAGGTCTGTCAGTCTGACCTGGGTGCTGGGGAAGGTTAAAGAGCAGATCATCTTGAGTGCCATAAAGTGACATGTACAGGACAAACAGATGATCAGGCCCAGTCAGCATGGGTTTATGAAAGGCAAGTCCTGCTTGACCAACCTACTCTCCTTCTATGGCAAGGTGATCTGCTGGGTAGATGAGGGAAGAGCTGTGGATGTTGTCTATCTAGGCTTTAGTAAAGCCTTTGATACTGTTTCCCACAGCATTCTCCCAGCGAAACT
>NW_010433317.1:56982-62095 GCF_000710305.1 Buceros rhinoceros silvestris | reverse complement strand
CTTGTGTAGCCTGGACAAGAGGAGGCTGAGGGAGACCTTATTGCTCTCTACAACTACCTGAAAGGAGGTTGTAGTGATGTGGGGGTTGGTCTCTTCTCCCATGTAACAAGTGACAGGACTAGAGGCAACAGCCTCACATTGTGCCAGGGGAGATTTAGGTTGGACACTGGGAAAAATTTCTTTACAGAAATGTTTGTCAGTCATTAGAACAGGCTGCCTGGGGAGGTGGTGGAGTCCCCATCCCTGGAAATGTTCAAAAGATGTGTAAATGTTGTACTGAGCGACATGGTTTAGGGACCCTGGCAGAACAGCTGGACACAATGATCTTAAAGGTCTCTTCCAACCAAAAGATTCTGTGATTGTATTCAAGCCTTCCTTTCCAAGCTGTAAGAGTTGGCTGAATGAAATCAGGGACCAGCAGCTGACAGTTTGTGAGTTGTACGTGCAGGCCACCACCAGCTGGCTGAATAGCACTCTTATTTGTTCGATTTGGCAAACACGTCATTCCTTTCGCCGTTCCACAATATGCACCTCTTGCCCATTTACAGGGGCAGGTGCGTTAACTGGGCAACGCAGGGACCCCATAAGTAATGCGTGTGAGTGCCCTATGAAGGAATTATAACCAGCAGAACATCCAGCAAGTGTATATCCATGGACGTTTCTGCACGCTCCTCTTCTATCAACTGCTAGTTTATCGTCCTGGAATTTCAGAGAACGGTACTTAAATGTGTAGAATCTTGTTTTAGCATGTGCTCAAGCTTGAAGGTCACACAGTGTTTTCAGTCAATGTATTCGGTTTATTGGTATATACAGGGATATTAGAGTGACACCTTTCCAGCTACTTAAGACCAAGCCTCTTCGGAGTCCAAGTCATCGTGTCATTGCTGTGTCTGAGCGTTATACTGTCAGATATCTTACGATTGCTCATCTGCCTGTATTTCAGGAAATTTATAGGTAATCAGAGTAAAAAGATAAAATCTAGAAATGCAAACTATTTTAGCTGAAGCCAGGTTTCGGTGGAAAGTTTGGGAGAGAAATAGTAGTTCTTAAGAAATGTATTTTCTTTGAGCGGGTGCTAACAAACTTCATACGTGCTGTGGTGCATGTTTCAGTCAACCACTTAAGGGGAAAAATAACTCAGGAAGCTGAATAATGCCTATGTCAGATTCTCTTTCTATTTACTTGTTTGCCTTTTCTGAAGTGAAAATCGTGTGTTTAGGGGGACAGGATTAATTGATTGATACCTTAAGGCAACTGAGATAAAGCTTAAATTGACAGTAAAATATATAGGACAAATTTTACATGTGTATATTATATATTAATAATGAACGTGATCAGTGAACACTGCAATTTTTAAGAGCTATTCAGTAAGTTGGTAGCTGGAGAGATTGTTCAGGTAAGCATGCATGTGGCTGTGGATTGCAGAAGTTTTTGTCACTCGTAATTTTATGTCCGAAGAACTTAAATTCTTTTTGTAAGGAATCAGAATAGGCCAGTACTGAAGATTACGCACGTAATTTATTCTGTGGTTGTAATAATGAAATAAAGATTTTAGTATTTATATTTGATTTGTTTACATTAAACATTTATTATTAATATATATATTTTGTTTTCCTCTATTTAATATAGAAAAGTTAATCAGAAATAAAATATGGAACAAGTCTTCAGAGAAATGAAGGAAAAATTTTTTTTCTAAAATGGGTCAATACTCCTTTTATTATTTATTATAGACATTGGTCTGAAAACTCTGTTTGCTAGCAAGAATTTGATAAGAGTTTATGATTTTTTTTTTTCCTTTCTTCTTGCACTTATTTTTATCACTCCTTAGGAGAAATGACAGTCAGAGAAGAGAAAAACCTAATTATAAGAGCCTCTAACTTGAGGAATGGAAAATGTTGTAACTGTTCTGAGTTATGTTTAGATTCTGCTGCTCCTACCTGCTACATCAGTGTCCTGCCAATGCCTTTCTTCCTATCAAAGTGATTTTACCAGAGACAACTGATTTCTCCTGGCCGTAGCATTTCAATGTGCAACCCAGACATTGAAAATCCCACCTACAGCAAAGACTTAATAGCATCTCTGACTCACTCCTAAGCACGAACAGCAGGCATTAGATGGGGAAACTTCCCCCTCAGTTCTATTTACAGATGTACGTGTGTTTGAAGAAATTAGATGGAAAGCGTGGGATCTGTACTGCAATTTCTTGAATTTCTGTTCTAGAGAATATCAACATGTGATATAAGTAATTAGTTCTACATAACAATTACCATGTTTGTGCTTGTGTGGCATTTCGTGCCCAATAGCATCAAATTAAGACTGAATGATTGCTGAAGTAACGGTTACTCATATCCCTTTAAGATGTGATGTGTCATCCAGTGAGTCATAAAATCCTTTCATTTTTAAGTCTATTCTCTACAGAGAAATTTATTAGAATTATTTGTGTCATAGTGGTGGTGGCACTGTTATTTTGTAAGTCATGAAATGAAGTTTATCTGTGACTGTTTGAGTTTTTTATTGTAGCTCATCTGTGTAACCCCTGAGCAACTTGCACACTAAATTAATAGGAAAGTCTTACATGGACCTTAAAATAATTCAAATGCTCTTGACTGTTCCAGAACTCTACTTGATATTTTTTGCTTTGTTTTCATAGGTCAGAGATACAGGCTTGTCACATGGCGGTAGTAGATGTAGTACTTGAATTATGAGTGTCGCTGATGTTGGCCGGGCTTTTTCAAAGAAGGCTGTGCAATGTTTTCTGAAGATGGTCGGGTCTAGATCTGCCTGCTGTCCTCTGAGAGAGGCTTTGCTTTGTTCTCTTCACACAAGAGTATTGATAGTGATGCTAGCAACAAGGAATCCGCCTTGATTTGTTGCACAGTCTCCCCAGGGATCATAGTTCTAGTGCTTTGCTGATATATTTACTGGTTTTCTTAAAAGATCCTGTAGCTGCTTATCCTGAGGTGGAGGAGAGTCAAATTAGCCACTGACACCAAACTTCCCAGATCAGTTTTAAGTTCCTCGTAAGGAGCGAACCTCTTTATATTGCAGAATTATTGCAGTACTGTTAGCTCTATAAAGCCATTATCAATGGAAGAATATATTTTCAAGGTTGTCCACTCTGTGTCCTACTCTTCTGGTATTTCAGTCTGCATGCCAAGTGATTGACATTACCACAAGAGCTGCCAAATACCTGTCTTTTATACCAGGTGTTGGCTTTTTCTATGTGTGTTAGTTACTGGCAAACTGTGAAGGAATGAAAAAAACTTCTCATATGAGGTCGTAGCTGTTTATGCAAAAATTCACAGCAACTTCCCCTTTGCTTCCATGTTTTTCCTACCTGTGTGCCCTTTCTTGCCTCCTGTTCTCACTGTAGCGTTGTAAAAGCCGCTCGGTGTGCCAGCACTGCTACCCATCTGTTGGCAGCAGCTGGGCAGTGTGGCGTTTGATCCCCAGTCTTTTCCCCAGTGGATTTTTCCTAATGCTCAGATCTGATCCGAGTTTCTTAAAGAACTTCACTGTCAGCAGCTCGCCATCACTGAGGTTCATGTATGTGCCAAGAGCTTTCTTCTGTAGAGGCTTACAGATGGTCTCGGGTTAACACGTGTGAATAGTCCTACTATAGTCAAGGAGACCTGTTAGGTACATGAACTACCTGTGTAAGTGGTTAAAGAAGGTTACTCTAAAAATTATCTGAACATACAGTTTTATACACAGCAGTTTTCTTTGTAAGGACCTCTGCTGCGAGGGAGTTTATCTGGCTCGTGTTGCTTACTGGAAGATACCCAGACCCCTGTGTTATCTGTCTGCTCTTTCACACAGATCTCAGTCTTGACAACCCATGCAGATACGTGAGGTGTGCCTCCTCGCTCGTCAGATATCTCTGTGTGCTCTTCAAGGTGTATGAGCATTGTTATGTGACCTATTCTCAGGTCACGCATACTGTGAACCTCCACGCCCACAGGTTTGCAGGATTTCTAGGCAATTGCGCTTATTCACCCCGTGTTAGAAAACACATGAGTTGTAGCACTGTCCGATCTCATGCCTGGTGTCCCCAGTTTGCAAAAGGAGAAATATGAGCATCTTCTGTGCCCTTATTTCTTGGGAACCAGTGGGGTTTTGTTCAGATTTAAATCTTTTCCAGTTCCTTCCCCTACAGAAATTTTGTAACCATTAACTTAATCAAATGTAGTTTGATCCTTCTTCCCATCAAGTCCTCAGTTGTTCCTTTTGCTTTTCTTCCCTTTGGTAATGTCACCTAAGCACGGCCAAATACAGTTATTGACTGCTCAGACAGTAAACAGAATGGATTGGATAAACTTCTACAAATCACCATTTATGGAGCAGAATATTATTTCCTGACAGACATAACACAAACAAATAATATTTTCATGAAACTGTGGCTGAGCATTGGTGACCCCTAGTTCTATCTTTAGGTCAGTAAGTTTTTCAAGAAGTCCCTGTGGTTTCCTTGGTCTTATTATTGCAGATCGTGCTGTTAATGCATCTGTGAAAATACCTGTTGATTGTGATGATGAAAAGTGAGAGATTAACTGTCCTCTAGTGCTTTCAAGTATTTATCATACTCTTATACATCTGCTGAAACACATTCCCAGAAGTCTCTTAACACATTATTGGCAGAAAACCATTTTTTGCCGCCTCTAATATCATTCCTTTAGGGCTTTTATGCATTGTGTCTTTATCTATAACTAACAAGTGTCCAGAAATATTTTTAGGCCTAACCTAAGATGGGTTACTGTTAAAAAAAAATAAAAGCTACAAGTAATTTTCTGTAATTTTTTGTAGGTAAAATCCTACAGATTAGGATAAGTAGGGAGGAAAGAGGGAACCAACACTAAGCCAGTGCTACAGGCAGAGAAATTGCAGCTGCTGTCACATGCAGTGTAACTAAGTCTCACTTGGGGCTGTGGCTATTCGTGTTTGTCTTTGCTAGCAAACCAGCAATCTTTTCTTCACACTAGCTCTAATGTTTGTCAGGCCTTGTTTTGGGCTGTTTCAGTGCCTTAAAGCTAAAGAAAAAGCTGGGAGGGGAGAACAAAACCCTTTCGTATAGCTTTTCATACCAAAATGGCTCAGCCCGGGTCAGGGCTGAGAC
>NW_010433317.1:4459-56916 GCF_000710305.1 Buceros rhinoceros silvestris | reverse complement strand
CGGCCCGCCCGGGGGGGGGGTGGGGAAAAAGGGGGGATGGCAGGACTAAGGCAGCCAGCAGGTAGGTAGGTCAGCTTTGGGAACTACCGCCTCAAGCAGAAAGGAGGTTATGTAGTTTGTCCCTTTTCAAGGCTGTGACAGAGCCGAGAATTAATTAAAAGATGGATTAAAAGGTATTTTTATTATGTTAGAAAAATATGATAAAAATATATAATTAAAATAGTATCAAAACTGGATGTGTTTCAGTTTAAAAAGGCTATTTTTGGCTAGAGAAATCTTATGTTCAAATACACATAAAATTTTCTGTAGCCAGAAATGTAGAGGTGCCACATGAATGGTTATATATCAAAGGCAACATAGTATATAATATAGTTGTACAAAGCAAAATATTATCACTAGAAATCTGATAATAAATGGCTGGAATGTCTGGAGTGTTTAAAAAATGAAGAAGTCTATACTTCAAAAATATGTTAATTGAAACAGGTCTTTTAAAAAAAATTACAGACAAATATATGAGAAGTAGAGTTGGCATTTCCTTGCAATTCCAAGTGAAGTGATTTAGAAGAAATGGCTCTGGATTATGTGGCTATCAAAGTAATAAAAGGAGAATACTAATTAGCATGCCAAATCTTTAATACCGTACCAATCCAATTCTCTCCTTTTGTAATTCTTTATTGTAGCCATAGTAACAAAAAAAGGGAAACTTAAGTCACTCAGGCATTTGGAGATCCTTTTATTTTTCTTAAATAGGTCTTAATTTCTCTAAGAAGCTCCGTTTTCTACTTATAGCGCTTGTAATTGTACTTTCCTACATTTCAATATGGCAGAATATCCTTAGGCATTAATGCATTCCTACATAGCTCACCTAGATTTCATTTTAAAAGGCTTGATTTTGGTTTCATTATTTTATGAAGAGACCTACAAAACAAGCTGCAGTATTCAGAATTTAAATCTATCTCTCTGTCTCTGTATCCAGAAAATACTTGCCTAGAATAGAACAGTTATTTTGAGGGATGTGCTCTTAGAAATCATTTAAAAGATTTTCATGCTAAATCAAAAGCAAGTTAAAGAAGGTAGAGATTAGAAAGCTCCAGGAAAAGTCTTACAATGTATAATGAGTCACAGTGATTCCTGTTGGGAATGGCCCCAGGAGGTCTCTAGTCCAACCTGTTGCTCAGAGCATGATTAGTCCTGACGTCAGCCCCAGCTGCTCAGGGCTTGGTCCAGTTCGGTCAGTCTTGAAAGCCTCCAAGGCTTGAGACTACACAGCCTCTTTGGGCAACCTGTTCCACTGCTTGACCACCATCCTAGTAAAAGTATTTTCCTGTTTCCAGTGGGACCTCCCCTGTTTCGGTTTGCGTCTGTTGCCTCTCACCCGCTTGCTACGAATTGTTGTGGCTGTGTCTTCATGCTAAACTTGCCATAGACACTGTGCAGTTGCTGTTGGGTCCCTCTGAAGCCGTCCATTCTGAGTGGAACAAGCCTCAGCATCTCCTCACAGGACACCTGCACTCCCTCTCCAGTCCCCAACAAACTTGGCAGCCCTCTGCTAAGCTTGCTCCAGTTTGTCAATGTCTTCCCTTCCCGTTCAAGAGGCCCAAAACTGAACACAGTATCCTAGATATGATCTGACAATTGCTAGTAAAGGGAATAGACTGCTCCTTTGCCACCGTGTATGCTCCTGGTGATACAGCTCCAAACAGTGCAACACTTCATTACTGCTGGAGCACGTTCACCTTTAGCTTATGGTCCACTAGGATCTTCTCTCCAGAGCTGCTCCACAGCTAGTCAGTCCCCAGCTTGTACCAGTGCAAGGGTTTCATCCATTCAAGGTGCTCAGCTTTGCATTTGTCCTTGCCTTGTTTCTTGTGGTTCCTGTCAGCTCATCCCTCCAGCCTGCTTCTGGATGGCGGCCATGCCTTCAAGCAGATTGGCTGCATGCACCAATTAGGTGTCATCTGAAAGTTCAATGAAGGCAAATTCTGACTTCTCCTCCAGGTCACTGAAAAAGTCATTAGACAAGGAAGATCCTAGGGTAAACCCCTGAAAAAAAATCATAACTTCAGGCAGAGCATGCACCATTAACCACCCACCCTTTGGCCTCAGGGCCCAGGCAGGTTTTCACCCATCTAGGAGACCACCCACCCAGACTCACCACCCGTAATATTCCAACTCGGATATCAGGATGCTGTAGAAAAGGAAGAAGTACTTCTGGACATTCTTTTTGACCAGAATCCATATTTCTGAACTACAGAAAAAAACCCCTCTTTTTACTAAACAATGCTGCAATGCTTTAAAGTCACAGAGCTATAAATATCTACTCTGCCAAAAGTAGTTTCTGTATTTTGCACATTGTATATAATGCAGATTGTCGATTTCTATACAGTAAGTAGCACAATGTTTCTTCTCTTTCTACCTAGTACAGCAACAAGAATGAGAAACAACAGAAGTGTATTCAAAGAGCATCATTATCCTAGTCTAAAACTAGCGTAGCTCATCATGTAACTAGCGTAAATGCATCAGCGTGTCACTGATCGCAGTTTGTGGAGAATAATTTCTATTAAATCTGTTTAGTTTGTTCCTGTCACAGTCCGTGAAACCGTGTAGGTGTGTAGAACGGAAGAGGTTAAGGAATGGGAGTTTTTGTTGGGATATAACCTGAGCAGTTTTTGAGGTAGAAGCCCTAGAAGATTTGATATGAGAGGCAGAGTGGGTTTTCCAAGTAATAAAGAAATACCTCTCCTCCTTGACTTCTTGACGAGTGGTGTGCCTAACTGATATGGTGTCAAGGATGCACAGAAGTGTGTTACTATTAGATTTCAGGAAGCAGCTCCATCCTTACACAATTTTTTTACACTGCCATAGTTAAAAGCAATTGCAGTTGTAACTCACCCAGGCTGCAGTGAGTGGCCCAGAAGTGAGCTTTATCAGTGCCGACAAAAAGATTTGGGCCACTGGAGGCTGTCATACGATCATTCTGAGCCCCTTGTGCAACGCGCTTGTTTTAGAGCAGGTGACAGGAAGCTTAGAAAATATCCTCTCTTCCCACCTTCCTCCTCAAAAAAGAGTGGGTACCTGCATAGCTGAGTCTTGTAGCTTCAGCAGCATCCCACAAACAATTAAGAAGCACAAGAAGTGCTGCTGCCCACTTATCAGAGGTCCAAGCTCACCAGTCTTAGATTTCAATCACCATCTCAAATACTTGGCTGAGGCAAGCCACACTGAAATCCCTAGGAGAGAGATTTCTGAACATTGGCCATGCATTCTTTAATATGTCTCTTATTCTCCTTTTTCCAGGATTATTTTCTACTTTTGCACCACTGTTTCCCTCTCAAAGCTTTTTCTTTTTCACAAGATATATGTTGCTACCTGAAATGGTTTTCTTTTCTAACTTCAGTGGAGGGAGCGTAGTGTATCAAACCTGGCACAGGTTATCTCAAAATGAAGCAATGCAAAATTACATGGGAAATATAGGTATATCAATTTTAAAAATCCTCAGTTCAGTGTAAAAAATCATATTAAAAGCCCTAAACAAAATCTCTCACTGGCAGCTTAAGAATTGTATCAAAAGAAAAATCTCAATTTACCATTTACATACCACACAAATATTGTGGTTTTCTTTCTTTTTTAATGTGGAGAATCAGTTCATTATTCTTCTTTAACACCAATCTTTTATTTTTCTTTCTTAAAAAGCCTTCCAAATGTTGGGACTGACCATTTTCACACAGTCACTGAGCCTTCTGTAGTGTTTCAGGCCTTCTGTAAATTGTTAGATGGAGTCTGTTTAGACTTCAGCCTGTCTCTTCATTCCAGAAGCATGTATTTCTGCTGTTCTTTGCTCGCTTCTGACAGGTTGTTCTCTTTTGCACCACCGTCTTTTGCAGTGTGATTGTGTAATTCTTTCCTCTGAGTTATTTGAAGTCATGTGAAATTTTCCTCCCTGAAATTTTGGATTTTTTTTACCAGGATTCTTCAAGCTATAAATATTCTGAAGTCAAGAGAGGACAAATCTGAAAGAACAAAGGGACCTAACACTTGCTTTAAGGCTCTGTCCCCCAGTCTGCAGCCTTTACAACTCCCCTAAGTGGCCACATAATTTTGGAGCCTCCTGAATTCTTTAGTTGCCGTGCATTTTTCTGAGCCATGAGCACGTTGCCATGCTGGCATGGCTGTCCAGCTTCTCAAGTGTAGCTGGTTTAGGTGGAGCTGGATTGGAGAGAGTGCAGACTGAACCTGCAGCTGTCTTTAGCCACCCATCCATGTAAAGATCCCAGTATTTCCTGAAGGCTTCAAATTCTTTATTCCTGGGCATCCCAGAACTAGCTTAGTGTGGAGTGGCCCAGCCATAATTTGCATTTAAGCCTAATTTGAATTCATCAGCAAGGCATTCCTCAGTCTGTTTCACCTGAGGGGCTCTATCCAGCTGGCATGCTCTTAGCGTGACTAATGGTGCAGGCTGTGCATGAAGTACAGCAGCAGAAGGAGATAATAGGAGTCCTCATTCATTCATCCAACAGGAGCATGAGTAGGGGATGTGGGCAGCCTGGGGTCAGTCTCTGCCTGGCCCAAGGGATTTCTGTCCGCCTTTCACCTCCATCTTCCACTTAGAAGCTATTCTATTATGGCTTTCCTCTGTGAAACACCTCTGCATTTTAAAGGAATATGTATTTATTTCCAAAAGTAAATGGGAGGAGGTGGGAAGGAACATGCACAGAATTTGTGCCAAAATAGTCACGTTATTTTGGTGTCCCGCGGCAGTTAGAGTTCTTGCCTGGGAAAAGGAGAGAGCTGACTTCTAGTCCTTGCTAGTGGTTATTTAAAAGCTTTACCTGATGACTGATTAACAAAAAAATTCATGAACGTTAGCCTCCTGGCTGTTGTAAATCTCAGCTGGATGCCTGATGCTGCCCATGGGTTGAAGAGGAAAGGAGTGAACCCGCCTTGGTAGAAAGCATGCTTGCCTGGCTGCCTCTCTCTCCCACCCTCCCTCCCTTCCTTTAACAGTCTTTTTCTGGATGTAGACCCTGAATTTAGGCTTCAGTCCTTGTGTTCACAAACTATACTGACACCAAAGAACATAAACTGAAATTTGCCCCAAGGCAGAGAACTCGGCATATGCACTTAAAAAGCTTTGTTTGCACACATCTGGCTGTTGAAAATGAGCAGCAGTGGGTGTCATTATGCACATTTGACAGCAGCGTGTACAGAGCGTGCAAAGAAGAACAGGTCTTGTGGCTTGTGTGTCTCATTCAGAACGCAAAGCAGTGAACAGGAGAGGCTAAATCAAGATGATTTGGATGCTTCAGAGTGTTTGCGTGCCATTTGGTAGAATCACTTTTCTTGAGACTTTTTAATGTGAGTGTTCTTGAAAGGCAAAAGAGACCTAAATTACTGATATGTGTATAAGCCTAAAGTTTTGCTCAACAGAAAGTGTGTGCTGTTTGTTTTTTTAAAATGTTGTTCAGTAAGCATTCGGACTGAAGATGTACACAGAGTACGTGGAAAATAAAAGAAGTGCCTAATCTTTATAACTTCCCTAGTATAAAAATTGAACAAGTAAGATACTACTAAAAAGCAACTACCTCAGAATAAAACCGTAGGGGTTAGAGTGAATGAGGGCTCACTTTATTCTTTGCACTGCTCAGAGCGTTATCTAATCTTTATACCACCGATTTCAGGAATAGTTGAGATGGGTGTGCGGTGGTCGATAGGGTACATAGCATGATGGCGAGCTAAAGGCAGATTTTTGTGCCTTTGTGCACAGCAAAGTCGGAATTTTAGTGTTGTGATGAGACGACCACCAAGGACGGAGATAACATTTTAAAAACAGACTTTTTTCATTAAAGTAGGACTACACATATGAAAAACTGAAACATAGAGGGTATCTGTAGGTTCTAACAGAGTAATTTAGCCAACAGGTTGTTTCTAATCAGGTTAAAGCAGAAAAGCTGTGAATTGTGAGGCAACTGCAGGGAGGATCAAGACGTTGAGAGATTAAGATTTATCACCAAAGTATATTTTCCCAGATTTGAAAGAAACAGAGAGGTCCTTTTTTTCACGTTTAACACCATTGTAAAAGTATCTAAGACAGTCCATTTACTAGATTATCTTGAAACTTCAGAAACTTGAAAGCATGTTATATGGGAAGTGCAGTACTGCATAAGCCTTCAGACTTCAGCCAGCAAAATAAAAGGGAAATTTAATACCCCAATAGTATTAACATTGTATTTACAGCTGCTGCTGCTGCCCACATGAAAAAATGTTTCCCAGGGGCCGAGATCAAAGGTACTGCCACAGTGTGACATACTATGGGACTACGCTATAATAATTTTACAGATTTAACAGATTGTTTCCAATGAAAATGTGTGTGATATAAACTGCAGGTGTTCATAAACAGAGAATGAAAGAATTTGTTGTGGGTTGGTTTTTTTTTTTAAACACAGGTTAAATGTTAAATTAGCTACTTTCTTCAGCTGTGCAACAGCCTCCTGTTTGATCCTCCATGTTTGTGAGGTACCTCCTTTATCTATAATTTTCAAGGAATAATATAATCCAACTATTCTAGAATTTTGGTGGGACTCTGTAACCGCTACCCTACTCTTTCATATTAAACCAATAGGTCACTAGCTGTTTGTTGTCTGTTTGCTATGTTTTTTTTTTTAATTAGTTTTTGCAATGCTGTTAGATACCTTATACATAAGGAAGTTTATATGCAAGTGAAAGGTTCCTTATCAAAATTGAGGAAACCCCCCCACTATTACTGTACTTTTCAGAATGTCTTAGCTAGAGAAAACAAGGCTCTTTGTTTTATTTTGTTTTACTTATTTTTAGATGAGGGAAGCATTGTATCCAAAAACCCCTGAGAAATGGCAGCAGGTTACTTGCCAGACACTGTGGGTACGTCATCAGAATGGTGTGCAGGCATTTAGCCTCCCGACTCTATTAATGTTAATGGGAGTCAGGCAGTTCGACCTCCATATACCATGCTCCAAACGTATCCACTGAAGTCTGGCAAACAAGCCCTGAGGCTTCCTTGTAAAAGTCTTTGAAACTGCTGCTCTTCTCCTGTAAGATTTGTGTTGAAAAACAAGACGGAAAGCTGCCACTACACAGCGATTTCCGTGCAAAAGCTGTGCCTGGATATAGACAGGTCTCATGTTTTGGCATACTACTGAAATGAAAGCACTGTTAGGGGAAGAAGGGTGATATCACAGGAACCCACTTCCCATGGGCAACAAACTGCCTGGTTTTGCAGACACATCCTCAGGTAAGCATTTTCTTTTCGTGTTATATTGAAAGCTGCTGAGAAACACCTGAAGCAGGCACCGTAGTTCACATCCCCAGCTCTGACAAAGCATTGCTGATTTATTGTGGTGTTCTGGTCCAGTGCAAAGAGGCTGTACAGCCAATTTATCTCTCTTCTGGGAGCGTGGAAGGATATTCGTGTATTACAGAAGGCTGACCATAAAAATCTCCCTTTCAGCTCCTCTCTCACTAGCAAGAATGACTGAATCCCTGCTAACCCTCCTCATGTGGGGAGCAGGAACTGGGGGAGCTGCCCTTACAGCAGCTGATCAGCTGGTTACTCGTGAGGAGACTCAGCCACATCTGGGTATAGGGCCTCAGGGAGCTCATTCTTCTTGCCTTCTGCCATGTGTGGTCTTATCTATGATAAAGTCTGAAGGTAATAATTATTCACACGTAGATATGCAACAGAATCACAGATGGTGCAAAAATGTTTTCTGGAATGCAAATAAAAATGGGCAGGAACCTGTCCTCCATTGCTTTCTTACTTGCACGACTATAACTTTGGAATAATATAACTCCCATTATCAGAGCTACTTGCTGTGAAGCTCCTGGGAGAAAAGAGTCGAGTTCTTTCTTCCTTCCAAAGATGCCATGGATTCCTTGACTCTTCAATGGATAAGTGAAGATAGATGGTTCCAGGTTAAGCCAGTTTGCAGTTACTCTCATGCATGCTCAGAATCAACAAGTTTTTTAACAGTGGCCTATTTTTTCACTTTCTGTATTCCTGCAGCTGTGTGGTCCCCTGCAGACTGGGCTGCCTTCCACAAGCCATAAAACAACTTGAGGACTGGCCTGATTTAGGCTTTGTCTAAAATCTTCCTTGACTGCAGTCATCAGCTAGCAGTGCAGGGTGGCAAAAAGCAGCCGTATCGCTGCAAAGTATCTGCCCCAAAATTGCTTGACTTCAATCAGGTGCAATGCAAGAGTTGTCAGCTGTCAGATTTCCTGTTACAAGAACTTGGTCAAATTTTTCGTGGTAGCATGGAGAGATAGTTCACTGTTTACTACTTTGGTCTCATTAATACACGCCATCTTGCAGAGGAAATAGGTGTCTGGATAAGTGAAACGGAACTTCATGCTTTAGGCTATAATGTGATCCCTGCAGAGAAAGAGGTAGGTCTCTCCTCACACGCTGCCTGTGTCATCGCACAACCAAATGCCTTGTGCACAGTGTTGTATGTGTGCTGAGACAGGAGCAAGAGTAACTTTATTAGGCCTTTCACATCATCCACTGACCACAACAGGGAGGTGGAGAATAGCTGGAAGCAAATATGGAAAGGTCCACAGGGCATACCATGTCCCTTGCCACCCTAGCAGGCCAAGTTCCTACCTCTGCTACCTTAAGCTGCAGGAATTGTTTGTCTGTCTGTTGCTCAAAACAATCTTTATTTGCTTCACCAACATTTCTACTCTCTGAAGAAGTACCATCTGCTGCCATTCCACTGTCTCCGTGGGTAAGGTAGTGCCACTCTTTTACATGTAAATAGTCTTTCTATTTTTAACTTTTAAATTTCTTCTTGAATCACCGCGTAAGTTGTAGTTTATATTTTTCTGCTGCTTCCTGCTTTTTTTCTGGCTCCTACAAGAAATGTGGTGAACTAATATTTCAATGAATAATATTTTTAATTCTTCAGGAAACTCTTCAAGCATTTTCAGAAGCCTCTAAGCTTTACATGTGGCTTTCAAAGGATGGTGCATAACTTTCTGTGCGCGTTTTAGAAGTGTAAGAGTTCTCCTCCAGAATAAATAAAATGCAATTCTAAAACCCCAGACAAGCACTTTATCAACAAGAGCAACCGTAATGAAACTTTCTACCTGCCTTCTGGACGTTTGAATGATTGGAATTAAGATAGACATCACACAAACTTAAAAATGAAAAATTGCAAAGTTAAGAATAGGCTTGATTTGATTATGCTGTTTTTCAGAAAACTGTGTTTATTCATCTGAGAGGTAGTAATATGATTTTAAGCTTGCTTTTAAAACAAATCTGCCTTCTTTTTGCTAAGCATACAGGTTAACAAGGTGTACAGTATCAAAATAATACTAGTGACTTGCAGCAGAGAATGCAATAAAAAGCCACCCGTGGTCATATGTGGCATGTTGATTCAGTTGCTACTCAGAGATGGCAAGTACTCCAGTCTGACCCCAACTAGCAAGGTTCATTTTTAATTCAGTGCTTCACAGAGAGGTATTTTCATAACAGAGATTTTGAAAACAATGTTTTCCTCAAGTATAGCACTCCCTAAGCGGTGGATCGTGTGTTGATCTCAGCATTTTTTCTTGATAAAGATTGTCACTGCCATTTCCATGCCTTACAGGCTACTCAGATCTTCAGTTTGGTTCTGTGAGATTTTTTTATTGTTTTCAGAAGGCTTTCAGTTGTCTTTTTTCATTTGGTTACTGTCATGTGGAAAAGATGAAGCAATTTCCACCGGCTCAGTGACCCCAGGTTTTTTCCCATCATCTTTGAAAACAGGTACTCTGATGGATGGGTTTATTTCACTTGATTGTAGGAGAAGGCTCTCAGAAATGCGTAACTGTGTTCTGCATGTGGTTTTCTGTATGTTCAGTTTGGCTTATTGATTAGGAGTTGAGTAAAGGTCAAGATCCTGTGACCCAAATGAAATCCTGCTACTTATTTGTGTTAAGCACAAATTCATTGCTAGAATAAGATCTAAAATAAATCATTGAAAATCTGGCAATCCTTCTAAAGTATTGTTTGCACCTGGGGAGAGTCTGCAGGCACTGACAAAATCTCAGAAGGGCTAAGTTTCTTATGAAATGATTCGTATCGCTGAATGGAGAATGTGCATGTCATTTCTGTGTTGGTTTGGGATCTTTTTAAAACAAAGGTGGTGCCAGAACTGGTGCCCACTGAATACAGTAGTAATTAGTATACTCATCTAGAAAGAAAACGCATTGACCCTCGCTCCCTATGCTATGCTCTCTCCGTTTTTTTTGTGGAGTATAGTTTTTGGAGGACTGCTCTTTTAAAGGCAGCTGGACGGAGGCCGTTATTCAGCAGCTGGTTGCAATTCTGTTTTCCTGCGGCTCTTCAGCTGGTAACAATGGCAGACACCTGCTGCGCTTTCTGCTCATGCAGTTCCCGCAAGCCGAGCGCTCACCCTGCCTTTTAGTACGCTCCCACTAGCACAGAGTTCTTCCAGCGTGTGCAGAGCTATGAACTTCACGTTCCTCTTCTCTGCTGTGTTCCTGAGGCAGCAAGGTGTTCTTGTTTCAAGGAAGCGAGCTGCTGAACTGTGGCCTTCATTGTCACAAAGGGTAAGAGTGTACTTTAAAGTAAGAAAATCTGTAGTGTGTGGAAGGCTAGGAAAAACCACTAAACTACAAATGTTGTATTCATGGAGCCTCTGAAAAAATTAAGAGATGATTTAATGGCTTTGTAGTTTTTATGTGTAATGGGGGCTGAGGGACAAAGCATATTATTACTAGACCTACGGACAATCTGCTTGTGACCTGTATCAAACGTCAGCAGCTGCTTCTGCCAACTGTGTATCTCTCCAGCTTTTTGTTTTGTCTCCGTGTGTCCCATATCTGAGTGATCTGTGTCTATGGCAATTTTGAAAAGAATGTTCTGTGGCCACGATCCAAAAAAGTTTTGAAATGGCAATTTTGAAACTGCAGCAGCCTCCGGTTGCCCTTAAGGAAGAAGCGCTGTAAGACACAGAGAGGTACTGTTTTCTGGCACTCCTTTTCCAACTGCCTTTATTTAGTTTCATCAAACTTAATAAATCCAGTGTCAGTGAATATGATAATCTGGCAAGTACAGCTAATCAGGTACTTAATGGGATACTGAGCTGTGTTTAAATTCAGTTCTGTTCCCAAGACACAAACCATAGATGTATGTTTTAAAAGAACAAACCAATGGTTCTCACAAAATGTGGCCGCAGTTTACCCGCCCCATCAGTAGCTCATACCCTTCATAAGCTTCTCAGGGAAAAAAATGAAGTGGTTGGCCAGTTGTCTCTCTAACTCTTAGTTTACTCAGTTACATCTGCACTCTCTGGACTGTATTTTCTAACGTTGACTATAAGATGGCTTATCTCTTTCTTTCTGGCTCTCACTGACCTGAGAAGTAATTTTTCCACACAAGCAGAGTTACTTCTGTGGAGAAATATGCCCTGTAAACATGTAGAATTTACTTTTCACGTCCTATCACCTTCAGCAGAGGTGGGAATTAAAAGCCACGTTTTTCCTCCCTGGCCAGTTGCTCCAGTAATGGTGCTGCTTCTCTTCCAGATAGGTGGGTTTTAGAGTGAGGATTGGAGGGTTTTTTTGAATAACACAAATAAGAATGATAAGAAAAAAAGAACACACTGTAGGCTGAGAAAGCCTGGCGAGGAAGGGGATCCTTTGCAGATCCTGACAGGGCTCGGGTCTATGCTCTTTGTTCAGTTCTGCCAAGGTTTAGGCAGTTACGGGCAAGCCCAGAGGCAAAGCTTTCCCTTTGTGCAGACTCTCAGCTACCTGTTTAACCCTTTCAAGATAGGTTCTTCAGAGGATGGGTGGGGTTCAAATGAGATTTCTGAGATGAAGCTTTCAGCCTGATGTGTTCAAGTTGCCTGAACACCTTTATGCGAACTCTCAACAGTCATCACTAACTGGATTTCTAAGACAAGGCAAATACATAAAAATGGATGAATAAGACAATGTTTTTGCAAACACAGTCTCCTTTACTATTTCCAGGAGCCTTTTACAGCTTGGTAGGGGTTTCTCATGTTAGTTACTGGTTGAGCATGGGAACAAGTTTAGTGGTTTGAACTCCATAAATGCATGATTATTTCTATGCTATTCCTGTTCTGCAAGCAAAATTCTTCTACCTTCACAGATTTGATGTGCCATGTTGTGTACAGCATCGGGTACTCGGAATGTTTTGTCTGTCCGTGTTTCAGAAGCAATCAATTCACCAGGAGAAAATGCAAATGGATTCCTGTTCAAGTTCAGTCATTTAAATCCCTGTCTTCAAAATTTTATACAGTTTCATGTTATATTAGGCATAACAAAACCTCATATTTTAAGCGTGCAAAATGGCACTGCATTTTGGACACCATAGCCATATTACAAGGATGCCAAGAAAAACTATTTACAAGCATTACTTTAATACTATTTAAATGAGAGAAAATAACTTGGCAAAAATTGCTTTTCTAAACAATAAAATGTTTTCATTCTCTAGTAAATTCTGGAAAAATATTTCATTTAAGGGTTTAAAGACAACGCTTCAAAACTAAGAATCAAATTACTAAAAGTAAATTAATAAGATATGCTGTATTTTAATGGTGGGCAATAAAGATAATACCTACTTTAAAGTAAATGTAAAGAAAAATGAGTTTTGCTGAATTAGTACTTCTCACAATTGTTTCAACCCACCTGTACATTAGAATGATTGTAATTGCCTGGGATATTATTCCCTATTAGTATGGTCAAATTAGATGTGAAGCAATAGAATTGTTTGTTTGTTTTTAATATTAGCTGGAAAAGAGGCGCATAGGTCTGTATTTTACTAAGAAGAATACAAGGATTGTGCTTGTTTGATCTGTTTAATAAGTGAGCATCTCTCCTCCATTACATTGTTCTATTTTTTTTCCCAACCAAAGGGGTTGAAAAAAGGGGCTTGAAAAAACCCTGTTTAACTCCTTGAAGCAGCAGGGTCATTATCTGTCCACCCCCATGCTCTAGTAAACTGTAATGTTATGGCTATACATTGTTTGAGCCAATATCGACCTTACAATAATATGTATGAAAAGTTGTCTGCAATCTTATACGACACTGTTACAACTTTCATTAGGCAGGCAAAGATTAATTTATGGCCGCTTTTATAAAGTCTTGTATGAGTACTGTGTATCCATTCAATGATGTGTTATTTACCATCAAACTTTAGATGCTTTTGCAACAGTAGAATAACATACAGGTTGAAAACCACCAGACGTGGTTTCAATTTCTTTCTACTTATTTTTACATTGCTTTAATTATAGTGTTGGAATGCATGAGAGGAGAGAAAGCACTAGTAATCTTCTAGCTTTTAAAATAGTGTTGAGGTCAACTAATATGTCTGTCTAATGCTGTCCTCTCCTGAATACAAACTTTTGGTCGACTCAGAAGAAGAGATAAACAGTGGATAAACTTGGGTGAAAATACAAATAAGTTGGTTTCCTCCCGTGACCAAGTAACAGCGAGACCTAAGGTCGCCCATAAAGCTCTAGGCCAACCAGGACATTAGGTGGGAAAAGAACCTCTGGCTTGGCAGGACAGAGGCTAAAAGTCCTGAAATAGTCAACAGCCAAGAGAAGGTGCTTACAGGACTGGGGCAACTTCAACATTTCTATCACCTTGGTCTTGGGCTTCTCCTGTGTCAGCAACTGATAAAATTCCTGATGTTTAACCCCAAAGTTATGCTGGCAGTGGAGAATTCCATCTCCTGACTGTTAAGAAAAGGTTGGGAGCTTTGTTTCCCTTCTCCTCCTCCTTCCTTCACACCATCCCTGCTTTCAGGTATGTTACATCCACATTTTGTAAGAACTAAGATGCACCTTTTTTGAATGGAAGTCCCTGAATAATTGGTCTGTGAATGGTGACAATATAAAGGTGCAAAAGGGATGTTGAAATATATTTGCAGCAAATGTGATAGATTTTACTGAGTAGATTTATTTATCCCTTGCTTATTTCACTTCCGTATTATTGACTATTTCTTACCTGTCTACAATATATTTTGTTGTTGTTGCTAATTGGCTGCTTGCTTTTTAATTATAAACTGTATGATACTGTCCTTGATAGCTGAGTAGTCACCATGACTGTGTTTTCCTTGGACTTTTGAATACAGAATTCCCTTTCTTTCACTGTGTGAATGAGGGGAGGAAAATTTCCCCTATGTTTCAGTTCAAAGATACCAGTGCAGAAAATAGATGGGGAATCTACTTTTGGAATTGGGATGTGCTGGCTCATTGGGCTGCTGCCTCTGTTCCCTTGTCCCAGGGTTGTGTGTCGTGTAATATCATCTCCAGTATGTGGCTTCAAGCAGTCAAAACTCCATGCAAATATACTGATCAAAACCAGGTGTGAGTGGAAACGAAGGACCACTCCGGCTTTTGCAGCAAGTATAATTTTGTGGTTTATTGGGAACTTCAGGGCTGGCTTTATTTGATAACTGTGGTATTTATAATGAAGGGCTAGGATGGTGGTTTCCATGCTCTGGACTGTGAGGCTGTGGCCTGCACAAGGATGTTAAAATAAAATAACAGTTATGGATTCACAAGGACTGAGGTTACTGTGACCACGTGGTTTTCCTGACTTGCCCATGTGCCTGCTGATGCTGAACAATTAGGATAAACAAGGAAAATGTGGTTAGTCTGTTGGTAGCTCTAAGAACATGAGACTCGAGAATAATGGTTCTAATGAATTTCAGTCCCACTGAAGCGAAAAGGGATCTTGCTGCACCTTGTTGTTTTAATAGAGCCTAAATGTCACTTATTGTATTCCCTTGACTTATGTAGGCCCTATGTTAGCAGTCAGATGGGGAATATGCGTGATGAACACCATGAGATGTCTTTTGTTTGGCACAAAATACGCTTCTCTTTTTCCCCAGGCTGCTGCAAAGCTACACATGTATGAAGACTTCTCTTCACTTGTCTATATACTCATTTGGGGACTTTCATTAACATAAGCATGCGTCTTAACCTCTTTCATTGCAGGGAATATTTTGTATGTTGAAACAGAATCTCTGTTTTGCAACACATCCAGTCCTCTGAAACACCAGATAACTTTTGTGACAGAATAATTGGAGGTTACTACTAATCTGTTAACAGGGCAGGAAAAAAGAGGAGGGAGTCCCGTTTGTCTGGGAAGTTTTTGTTCTGCTCTGAACACACTTCTAAGGCTCCACTTGTTAAGGGGGTTTTTTTGTTTTGTTTTGTTTTTCCTCCCCACTTCTGGGGAGAAAAACCAGATATGAAGTGTCTGTAGTGGTACTAAAAATGGCTTATATGCATATCTAAAAAGACAATTCTGAAACAGTGTGATTCTTGCACCTAAGTGTTGAGATTATACTAACCCTCGGGGCTTTGCCAGGAACTGGACATAGGACTTTCCCAGTGTAGGTGCCTGCCCGTTAGCTGCCCATCAAGTTCCTTTTAAAATCTTTGGAGAAAGAGAAGACTTTAGAGCGTGATACTTCTGACCCGTTTCAGATACCTTCTTCAAGGCAAAATGAATTATTCCCCAGAAATATTTCTTCCTATAGTCTGTAAATGGAGATTATTTCAACTCTGTCATCCACGGTCCTTCACTGCCAATTTAACATTAAAAAAAAAAAAAAATTAAACCCCTGTTGCAGACTAATTCTGTGTTATTGCATTACAGTGGCAGCCAAAGGAACAGCACCGCTATATTCTCTTAGTCGTTGCTAATGGGGAAGATTGGTAATGCAAATCTAGTAAGTTCCTTACAGAGCCAACCATGTTTAAAAAAAAAAAAAGTTTGTCTTAATATGTCTGTTGCTAACACTGGAAGTAGGACGCAAATACATACATAAATAGTTTAATTATAAGTTTCAGTCTTCTAACCAACAGCAGTGTTTTTGTTGTTTCTTCACCCCACTCTCCATAAAAATGCCAGGAATGGTTAGAATGATCTGTGCAATTAAATAGTTTGTTAAATCATTCCAGGTACTGGTTTGGGGTTTGGTTTTTTTTTTTCTTCGTTCTTTGTCTTGTACATGTACACAGGCTGTTACAGACTGGATTTAAATTTTTCTTTTTTAAATTTTTTTTAAATGTGAATAACAAGAGATTTAACCCAAAGTTTTCGTCTACTAAGCTCTGAAGCAATCATTAGTCAACAAAACAGTTCAACACATTCTTCAAACTCTTAAAAATTAATAAGATTTCACTTAAATGCAAGGGGTTTTTTTGTCTTCTCTTTTTGGAATTTTGTGCAAGAACTTGCTTGAAAAGCTGACTTGTTTTCAGAAGACATCTTTGTTGCAACATCTTCAGGAATGTTATGATTTGAATTTCATCTATGCTTTAGCTGCTTTTCCTGAAATGTCCTATATCTTTACCCGAGTTGTGATCCTCCAGCCAGCTTCCTAACCCTGCTGCAGGTATATTCTGTACTAAAAGAGATGTCAGTCAGCATCTGTCTTCCTAGCAGAGCTCCTCTCCTTGCTAATTCACAAACCTGGCGGGTGATAGACATTAAAGCCTCGCTGTAGTTTATACAGTTTCCTGATCACTTCAGGGAAGTTTCAGTAGGACCCGTTCCAGAGGCTTTTTAGTTTTGCGCCATGTATGCTACCTCTTCACGGAGGAATCCAGACGTATTTCGGGCTTTGCAGCAACACATGATGAATTCCTATGCTACAGGCTGGACGTGGGCAAACACCGTCACAGCTTGCATGGATCCACAGCATTCATCAATAAATTATGCTTTGTAAAACAAGTGCCCGTTGCTAGTGTGTTCACCTAAACCATATTTGAAGACCAGCATTTCTGACTAATTTCTCTTCGCTGCCTAATGCAGGTGCACAAAGAGCATATACCATTTGTCTATAAAGACTCAGTTTATTGGAACCATCATTTCTTCATTGTATAGCTCACTTCCTTTTTTTTCTTTTTTTTTTTTTTACCAGCTGATGGAGTCTTTAAAATCAGGTATTACATGTAAGATTGACATCAGCCTGATGGGTTGGGTGAACTATTTGCACTGTATTGTCAGTATGCTGGAGTTTAGAAGATTTTACAGACATCACAGAGGGTTGTCCGCTATAGGAATGAGAATTGTGCAGTTATTGTTACCAGTGAGGCTCTTAGTTTACACCTGTGATGCTTGCATTAAGGTAATGGCAAGGAGACTAAAGCCAAGGAAGGCAAGGCAAGAGCATTCCCTGTGTCCTTCTGTTACTAGCTCTGTCTGGATTCTGAAGCTGAATAAATTCCACTTTATTCTAAGCTCAAGAGGAAGCAGTTCTGGTGCAAAAATACTGTATTTTCTCTTGTTTCAAGAGCTCTAATAATTTTGCAAGCAAATTTTTTTTACACTGCAGTTGATTTTGCATAGGTTGTGCCACATGACAGTTGTCCATGTTAAAGAAGCGCTAATCATTTGTCAGGGAAATCAAGGAAAACTGGTATATGGGTTTGGGGTTTTTTCTTACAAATGGTATTAAGAAAGAGGGTGTGCTGTAAACACATACTCTATCACTCTATAAGTTAATGGTGGAAACTTGTGTGCAAGATATGTTATAGATGTTTACCGCTTCTCTCTTTTCCGTTACTCAGTAACGCTTGTCATTTCACCCGATGCTTTTGAGAAAAGTGGTGTTAAGGTTCTGTTGTAATGTTGGCTGAAGCATCTATGCTGATGACTGATTTAAACCTCCGACTCTGTTTGGTGGTGCATTTCCAAAAGCATGAGCTGGTCTAGAAGAGCAGGGTGTTTTCACAGCTTGTCACCTCAGTGGAGTCTTGCTGGGCCTGCAGTGAGGCAGCTTCTCTTCTTTAGCTCCTCCATTTTCATGGACACACCTGGGAGAGGAATCAGGCATTCTATGAGCTCAGAGATAGTGGTTTGGATGCAAGTAACAAGTTAAAAAAACCCCAAAAGTAATTGCAATATACCTTGCACTCAAACCTTCAGTTTCTCCCCCCATTAACAAGAAAAGCAAATAATTCTTTTATAGAAATGAAAAATAATTACGAACAAATTGTTGTAACTTTATTGGCAAATGACAGGTATTACAGAAACCATCATTTAAAGTGGCTTGGTAGGAAACCTTGCCATTCTAATACTTCGTTATTTACGTATATCATTATTATGGTTACATACTCATTGGATTTTAATGTACTGATTTGTTTGGCCATTGGATAGCTTCATGTTAAGAATGAAAATGTGAAAAATTGTTAAACCATGTCCTCCACCCCGAAGAGTAACAGAAGAAAGCTGCTCTGTTTCTGAGTTCTGTACTTCTGTCTTAAATCAATTATTTCAGCACTATAAAGAAAAAGCTTGTGTCTCGGATAATAATTACCAAGTAGACGCTCTATAACACCCAGAACAAACATCTGGATCATGTTGACTTTTTTTTAACCATGGCAAAAAGAATGAATGAAATATAATTCCTGCTTTCTGATGTCATGAACATTCTTTCATTCTCACAGCAGCTGGAGCTCCCAATCCCTAAGCATTTCTATATATTCAAGTATTGCAGATGTGGGGTTTTTTTTTTTAAAAAAAATAGACGCAGCTTATTAAGAAGTAACTTCTGTGTCAAATGGAGTAGATAAATGAATTAGTTTTGATGTGCAGTCTTTGAGTCAATATTTTAAGCAAAATATAAAACAATGTGCTTATAAGATATATTAGTAATAATTGCTAATTGCTTATGAATAGAGTAAGCTGTTCCTTTTTCATCTTTTGCATGTGTTTGTAGGGGGTTTTGTAGGCATAACATTTTCTTGGATGTGTATGTATGTTTGATTTTCCTAAGTATTTCTAATGCTCTATTATTTCTAGAATAATATTCTTAATGAGATATAATCTTCTGTGATGAACTGTAGCAGACCGGCTCTGGGACAGAGAAAAGCTGTGCTAAATTTTGCTCTGAATTTTAGGCCCCTTGTTAGGTTGTAAAAGAAAGAACCTGCATTAAAAATAGTTTGACTCTTTTATGTGGTGGATTAGCCTGGGTTTAGCTGCTTTGAAATCTGGTAATCAGATAAAGTTCTGCACAAAGCAACTGCAGCTCTTTGCACTGTGCTTACGGTATGGACCTGCTTGAGGTCAGTGATCAACATGAAGGTACATTTCAAAGAATTTCCCTTGGGAGTGTGTGCCGAGCACTGCTGATGGATCGTAAGTGCTGGTCTGTGGCAACGAAAAGGAGCAGAGAAGCACTTACTGTCGTGGAAGTACAAACTGTGTTTGCAATAGCACTTGGCATCTTTTGTAAAGTGCATGACTATCAGGACAACGGAAAGCATGACAGCCTCTGTTACGTACTTAATCTTCTGAGCAGAATTATTTAACCAGCTGTGGCATTTCTCTTTCATGTCTGGTCAAGGAGGCCTAGGCACTGGTGTAGGTTTTCTGAGAGTGAAACTGGTCTATTTTCCCTGACAGTGGAACTGATTCAGTTTTGCTGGAGTACCTTCATTACTGAGGCTGTCCTGGGTTGCCCTGCTGTTGGGTGCAGGTAGGGTTATGATGCACATGGGCAGAGGGAGAGAGGGGAGTCCTCTAAAACAGTGAAAATAGGGTTTCTGCTGCCACTCTGGAGCAAAAGGGGGCATTTTCCTAATCGCTTCATACATTTTCCTAATTGCTTCCTACGTTTTCCCAGAACTGCAGGCATGCCTGTTGGCTGGACTCTGTACCCCAGTAGAGGAGAACATTAATAACACCATCACGCTTTCTTTGTGATAAGATCATACACATTCCACCCTAGGATCCATTGAAACTTGCAGACAGGCACACACAAGCAAAAGGCAATAAAGCTGTTTAGTTTGAGTTTTTCTTCTTTACATCAATTTAGGAGAGAATTGGCTTACCACTTCTTGCACTTCAAAACAAGCATATGAGCCTGATGGCATATATATGTACGCCTAGAGAATGCAGCAAGTCTTGTTCAGTGGGATTGATGCGGACCTATAAAATCAAAGTCTTGGGTGGATTTTGTTATTGCAGCTGCGAGTTGTAGAAGGAGAGAGTCTGAATGCCCTCGTCCCACTGCATCTATGAAACATGCCAGCATGACATGCCAGCAGAGTTCTTACCCAGAATTCCTGGAATTGTTACCAAGTATGTGAAGAAGTAACTTCTGAGTTTTGGCGATCGCATAGGAGAGTTAGAAATTGTACAATATAGGACTGTGTTCTGTCTTCCCACTTACTCCAAGAACAGTTCCTGGCTGCTGCATAAAAAGGTTGTTGGGCTTTTTCCCTCTAAAGACTAAAGTGATCACGCTTCGATGTTGGTGATGAACTTCTGGCATTTCCAGAAACACTTTTTTTTCATAAGTGCTCTGAATTTCTTGCCTTCACGGCACGCTCAGTTGTGGTATTATATGCTGAACTCGCTCTGCTGTGACAACTGTGTATAGTGACTGCAGACCTGAGTGATGCAGAAATAGTCCGGTAATTGGTCTGCGGTTATAAAGTTTTAAGAAGATAGGTATCAATACAGCAGCTGTGCTTAACAATAAGTGTAATAAAATAGAGAATGCATTAAATTGAAAGCCTCTGGAGCGCTTTTTAGGAGAAAATTGCTTTAGTATGTGTCTTACACATGCAGTAGGCCCAGGATGACATTCAAAAGCTATGAACTGCCTGGAAAGCCTTATATAAGCGAGCAGGAAGATGATTACACGTAGCAATTTATATCTTGGGACTGTTAAAACTTGTGGTTGTGTCACAGTTTCTGTGACTGTATTGGAAAGGAGAATTACTGCTCTATGGGATGTTTGTGTTCCATTTGTTTCGATGTTTCTTCTTTCCTTATGACTAATGCTGTGTAGTAGGATTTACCTTGATGAATGTGCAGGCTGACTTCTCAGAAAGTTACGCTGTGATTGGAGTGAATTCATCTGTAAAATTGTAAAAATCTCTTTTTTTTTCTGAAGCACTGACAAGAGCACTACAAATTACCAACAAGAACATTAGTACAGTTATGATGTCTCAGTTATATCGGTTACAGCTCAAATGTTTTCAGCTAACTTACGGAGCTGCAGCTGCTGCTGTTATTGTCATGTTGATCTCCAGAACCAAATGGAGAAAGCGGAGACAGGAACAGCACGAAGGACAAAGACGACATTATGGAAGATAAATTTTGTAAAGCTAGGCTGATATCGGTGCTGTCCTTAGGTGAAAGAAGTGATAGCAGAAAAAGGCAGGAGAGATGGGATGCCAAAAAAGACGAATGCGGTCTGATAGCTGCTGCTTCCCAGGCAGATGTCCTGCTAGTGCAACAAACTATTTGAGTTGTTTGCAACCATTTTTATGGTTTATCTCTAGTCTTTTCATTAGAGACTGGAAACTCACTAATCTGGAAAGTAGCCAGCAGCTTTGCTTTAGCTCATACTCAGGTATGAAGGTGCCAGAGGTACTTGGCAAAGGGGCACAGAACATAAATTATTTGTTTCAGGTGCTGAAATGTTAGGTTCTGGGTAAAGTCTTCTCTTCTGAACATGCTATTCTGTAAGTATCCAGTCTGTACCTTCCTCAGAAATGTCCAGTGCTAGTCATCAGTAGATATAATATGCTGGCTGCTAGCCTGATTCATGAAGGTAATGTTTGTTAAAGGTTGTCTGAAGTTACACTGCCAGATACTTCAGAATGTGATTAAGCAGTACAGAGAGTGAAATACTGTGCAGTACTGGTTTAAAGTGCAGGAAAAAAAGATTCCTATCCGATTTCCTTTAAAATATAAGCCTTAATGCAAAACAAATAAAAGAATAGATGAACTAAAAAGTTCACCTTTTGGTTTTGCTTGTCTTTGTCCTCTGCGATATTGGGAAAAGTGAGTGAGCACCAGCAACACATTCATGCTCCTTTGCTGCCAGAGGCAAGGTACACCTAAAAGGAAAATGCTTGTGTGCCTGCCTTTGCTGAAATATTTTAATGTACACCACAGAATATGGCTGCTTCTAGTTTTCCTTCATGTCTGTTTGAACATAAAGTGTAAAAACTAGGTAACAGAACAGCAGCGTGTGGTTCCTTGTGTATCTGAGCAGGTTCACTGTTTTCTTAAAGAGTTTGATTTTGTGCCCTCTGACCTTTTTCCTCATTTTCTTGCGGTCCTGTCTTTACAATGGCCCTGATGCGGACCGGGTCAATTGGACTGCTTCTGCATTAACGTTTTAGCTCAAGCCAGGGTTGTGCTCTTGAAGGGGATCTTTGGATTGTCCCCATTTGCTGTGGGCTGTATTACAGATTGGTCTGCAAGCACACAGAAGAGGTTCGCATCAGATTGAATTTAAGTGAGAAATACCATCTAGAAGGGAACATTAATTTATGCCCAAATGTTAATGGAGACCTAGTTCCTGGGACCAGCCTTGCACTACAGCGGGTGTGACATAAAAAGTTGACTGTCAGCATATGGCTGTCGGGTTTTCAGTAGCAGCTGTTCTGAACTATAATGTTTGTTTGCACTGTTTGCTTATGTAACCTCAGTGAATTAAACCAGCTCATAAAATGCAAAATGTTATAATCTGAGTTAGGCTTACTGGAAATGGCTTTTTTTTCCCCATGAGGTTAGTGAGTCAAACCGCTCCTGGAGCTGAATTCAGTGAGTACTACAGCCAGCACCAGTATGTGACCTCAGTTATGGGATGGATGTATCTGGTCATGGGAAAATAAGGGGGAACTGTTATGACAACTTCCTCTATATCTTGTCTTACTTTGGGGAAAACTGAAAGTGACTTCGGTTATGTAGTGTACAATGGGATGTCTTGCCTTTCCCTTCCCTGCATTACGTGGAGATCTGCTAAATGCTTGTTGACAGGTGCTAGCATTTTTATTTTTTGTAAAAAAGAATGTGCTGACCTCTTTCCACTTGCCATAGATGGTGACAAACATATTGAACAAAAGAGAGTTTGTTCTTTTTTTTTAACATGGTCTTGATGTAAAATGTGCAATCCTTTTGTAGCCCAGAGAACCGTACAGAGGTTCAGGACCTAGAACACAGATGGAGTCCCAGCAACGAATTCTGCTTTTTCAGGTATAGTGGTGAACGCAGTGCCATTTACAGGAAAATGTTACTGATTTTGAGACAGCTACTTACAAGGAATTATATTCCAGATCGGTTTTTAGGTGGAAAACAGTATATATTCTGTGGTATAGATGTTTTTATGCTTCAGTAGACACCATCAATCCTTTATAAATCTTCAGGGAATCTCCTGTGAATTAAGGCTGCCTGGAATAAAATTTGTGAAGAGGTATGTTGTCATAAATTCTGTAACCGCTTTAGTAATTTGGATCGTACAATGGTTAACTGAGATGTATAAAATGACAACAAAAAGTGCTGGGATTCTATTGTTTAATTGGTGAAGGGAAAAGGTGGTGGTTGTCCATTATCCAACTATCCGTACCATGGGCCATCTTTTTTGACAGTTAGGAGGAAATGGTAAGAAAAACTGAAGGTAAAAGGAAACATTAGTAGCAAACGCTTGTTAAGATGATGCAAATAATCGATGTTCCTTAAGAATTTTGCTTCAGTCAGTAGCTTTCAACTTCTTGATTTTCAGATTTGGAGATGTCCTCTGGTGAAAGTGCACTTTTCTTTGCATAGATCTGCTGACAGCGAGTTTACAGATCCGTGCTGAGCTTGTACGTCTCTCCATAATAATGTTGCTATAGAAAATTATCAGGGCAGAGAGCTGTGGTGGTGGTATTTCTCTAAACACTCTTCCAGATTTGGAAAATATGTGGCTCAGGAACTACGTGAGGCAGAGTGTTTCTGTATTTAATCCATTTTCTTGCACAGATTTGTCAAACAGAGTTTAAAAAAAACCAAACCAAAAAATCCACAAAACCAACCAAACAAAACCAACCAACCAAAACCAAACAAACAAAAAACTCAAAACAACAAAAAAAACCCCACCAAACAACCCCCAAAACAATCAAACAACACACACATGTGTGAGTAGCTGCAGTGTTTGGTGGCATCAAGCTTAACTACACCATGCTGATATGAGAAGCCTCATTTTGATTTGTTTTGACTGCTCTGACCCTGGTAGCCTCATCTGAAGTCTCTACCTCTTATTTTATAAAAGGCAGTGAATGGTTGTTCCACTCACTTTTCCACAGTACAAGACATTTTAGGAACTCTGTCATGTTACCCTTCAATCTTACCCTTGCCATGATGGAAACGATTTAGTTCTTTCCTGTGTGGAAACAAATTCTGATGATCCTTGTTGCATTCACTTGATCTCTTACTAATCCTGCTGTTCCCTTCAGACTGTCTTGCTTCCCTTGTACTCCCACTTCACAATGGCAATGTAGGCTTGTGTTCTGAGTGGCTGTCTTCATAGGATTATTTACTGTACCTTTAAGATGCTGACTTGCTTTTCTTCTCTTACTGCATTTTACATAATTGTACTGGGAGTTAATTTCACTGTCACTGTAAAGAAGAAGTGCTACTCTAATCACTTGTGTGTGTGAGGACTGGAGTACAGACCCTTCCTGTGAGCTGCTTTTGCTTGCTAGTGTGATAGGAAACTAAGCTGGAGAGATAGAGAAGACATTTTATGCAATATCTGACTTTGTGATTCACAGAGGGAAGCAATGGAGATCGAAGCAGTCTGAAGCGCAATATCTGACTTTGTGATTCACAGAGGGAAACAATGGAGATTGAAGCAGTCTGAAGGAAAGGAGCAAGTCCTTTTAGATGTGGCTCATGCACGCAAAACTGCAGCCGTGATTATCTTTTTCACGTCAGTCAAATTAGGGCCTTTCAGTGGTCTGTAGCAGCACGTTTAAACTGTGTCAAGGGAGGCCGTTATGAGGGTGAAATGATGTTACGTGGACAAAAATTATGCTTGCTTTGCTTCTTTCCAGTAGTTTGGAAATTATTGTGACCTCAGTTACGCTACTGTGTTTCTAAGTACAAGAAAGAAAAAGTTAGTTTAGATGTAGGACAGGAGATAACTGGAGTTTAGAAAACTTTCTCCAAGCAAAAGATCATAAGCTTGTGGCATTTTTGCAAATGGCTCTGCAACGGATGGCTTTGAACAACGCTGTTTTGACTGGTCAGTAACAGGTCATTCAGTCAGGTGGATTAGGACTGCTAGTTAGGACGGATTTGCCATGACCACATCAAGAACAACAATAACAACTGTAATGAAGCAAGAGACAAGCGAAGTTCAATGTTAGAATTACAACAACAGACTTTCTCAAAATAATTACTGGATTGCATGTAAGAAATATCCTGAGGTAATTCAAAGGTTTCTCATTATAATCCCGTTTTTTTGTGTGGAACAGAAGCAAAAAGGCCAAGATTGCAAGAACTTTGGATTTCAGAGGATGATTACCGTGAGAGTTTAATGTAGCTGAGAAACTATTTGCCAAGCTGAAGAAGCATGTTTGAATAGCCAAATCTGCTGCGACTTCAATATTCACTGGCTCTTGGGTTTTAGAATAATGCGGTGACTGCAGAAAGCTGCAATGAAATTGTAGAACTGTATAAATATAGATCTGTTTATTCCTCACGGTTTCTGTTAGTAGTCTGTTGTCAACAATTCATTACAGGGAATAGACTAAAGCTATCCAGGCTAGAAAAAAACCCATAGGACACATTGATTATCATTATTTTTCTTTTTTGTCATTGATATTTTTTAGAGACAGAATAATTTCTTTGGCAGAATGATTCTGCATGCCCAGTCATGTTATACGGTATCCGTCTTCCTCTTGCTGAAGGATCCATAACAAATAACGAATTATATAGATGTCTTCAGTACAAAGTTTGTTCCCCTGAAAGCAAAAATATAAAGCAGCTTTTTTTTTATTATTATTTATTTTTTAATGCGGGGAAGGGGCCTAGCTGAAGGAAATTTGAACTGCCTTCCTAAAAAAGGCTATAAACTGTTAACTGGCCTTAGATGTACTCTTTTCCTGTAGATGACCTTATAGGCTGAGAATAATATATGAAGAGCTAGCACATTCTACTCTACATGGACATGTCTTGCAGTTTCTGTAAGTAAATGCTTTGAATTTGATGAATATGAACCAATATTAAGAACAAAGCTCTAGGGCTGACAAGAAGGAGCAAATGCTGAAAGGGAGAAATACATTGACTAGAGAAAAGGGTAAGATTACTTAATTCCTTAAAGAAAAACATTGTGCGGGATGGCACATCGCTGGCAGTTTCTGAGAAAATTTAAGTGTTTTACTTTTAAAATATTTATGTTGGAAAAGTCTTGACTATTCCAAATGGGAATCTGAGATTTGTAGGTGATGCGTCATGTGTTAAAGAGCATGCTAATTCCTGGCAAGTTATTGTGAATGATTAGTATTGGCCTAAAAGTTGATGTGGGTTTGTTTAACGTTTCTGTGCTTCGGTGTAAATAGTGTTTTCTCATCAAAAGCTGTCTCTGCTGTTTACCAACCCTACACAAAGCCTTTTAGCAGCGTCAGTTTGTAGTGTCCCTTCAGTATTTACAGTGTCAGTAGCTCTCTGTTAGCAAGGGGTGGAGCCTCCACCGGCAGTGTGGGAGATGTAAGCAAGTGAGAACACCCAGCACAGCTGACGGCAACAGATGCAGGAGCACATATATTTCCCAGTGGGCAGGTGCACAGCAACGGTGTGTCCACCTGGCAAAAACCAGTGTTCCCTGCTTCTCCTGAGCTTCTAGCACCTGGTCGAAACCATGCAGCCACACAGACAGAGCTCCTGGCTGTGACCACCTAGGTTGCCAGCTGTGGGATGTGCGAAGGGACAGGAGGAAGTGAGCATGCTGAGGAGTATTTGAGAGTCTGAGAGGGATTGATCAATGGAGCTGTGCTCTGCCATCTAAGAAGTACGTAAGCCAATGCAGAGTGGCCACTACAGAGGCAGGTTCTGGATCTGCTTTGTGCCAGCGGGAAGGCAGTGTCACAAGGAATAAGGAAGGGTGGAAGAAGGTTACAGCACAGACTGGTAAGAGAAATTCCTCCTTACCTTCTAAGATACCCTTACAGAATAGGTATAAGGCTCTGGGAATGGTGTGCAAAATGGAAAAGAAGGAACCTGCACAAGTAGTCTTGCCAAGACCAGAGAGACCAACCTCTTGTAACAAAACCTATATTAAGACCAGTGCTGAAAAGAAACAACCGTGAGTTATGGACATCACTGATTCCCTCCAGTGCAGAATGCAAGCACCTATTTGCAGACTGGAACCTCTTCTCAGGGAAGTTTGCTGCCTCCCTTGGGACCAAATTAGGGATGTCACCACAAGACTGAAAAGCCTTGTTCAGCCTTCAGAATACTGTCCATTTCTGCTCTCTCACTTGGGTGCAAATGATGTCACAACAAAAAGTTTGAGGTCAATCGAGAAGAGACTTCAGAGCCCTAGGAAGAATGATAACAAATTTGGGATCACAAGGTAGTGTTTTCCTCTATCCTCCCAGTAACAGAGGGAGATTCAGAAGAAACAGGCGAGCCTAGGATGTCAAAACCTGGCTCCAGGACTGGTGTGTCTGCCACAACTTTTGGTTTTTAAGCTATGGAAGAGCATTCAAGAGACAAGGCGTTGGGGTCTGATGGGATCCATACGTTCCAATGGGAAAAATGGGTCTTTGGGTGTATGCTGGTGGGGCTGAATATTTCCATGCTTCCATGTAAATAATGTTTGCTGACCAAAAGCTGTCTCTGCTATGTACCAACCCTACCTAAAGCCTTTTTGCAGTGTCATTTTATAGCGTCCTCTGTACTTATAGTGTCAGTAGCTCTCTTAGAAATTTTGTTCATTGAACCACTTTGCTAGTGGAACATAAAATAATCTCTATTGAGGAGCTTAATGATCTAGTGGAAGTTTGTTTAAATAAATTTCAATCTGCAGTTCTTTCTGTTACAGAGCTGGTTGTGGGGAGTTAGAACCTGCCTGTAATTTTTGCGTAGTTTTATGAAGAAATTGAAATGGGAGGAGTAGTAGATAATAAAACTAGGAGGAAAAGCTTTGGATTTCAGGAGGCCACTTGGATAGGTTCACCCCTTATCTCTTTTATAAGAATAAAATGTGATGTTATACTGAGCCTACTATCTTGCCTCTTTGACTTTTAAGCATTACTCTTCCATACTAATTTGACACCTGAAGCAAGTCTTTATATTCAGATTGCTTTGAGGTTTGTGGAAAATATTTTAACACTCAGCACATTTGATTTCTTCTTTTGTAAACTAGGGATAGCCTGGGAACCATTAAGTGCCAAATGCTTTCATCAAACCCATAAACAAAAGGGGATTCTATAGGAAATCCATTTACTCTCAGGAGTTTTCAACAAAACACATTTTCACTTATTCAGAGTGGAAGAATAAATCTGTAGCTCTTTTTAAAGAGACTTGCTTCATGGCCCTAGGAGGCAGACACAGTACTTGGATTTAAAACAAAAGCTGCATCAAAAGCATCTTCACCAGGCTCAGTAAATTGTGGTTATGTTTTATAGGTCTGGAATACATCTGCATGCAAGAGCTGTTGAGTTACTGCCTAACCTGGCAACATAGATAGCCTATGAGGGGGAAAACATGCACTGCAGGGATGCTGATCTTTGATTAAGTAAAATAACACTGAGTGACAGCTTCTGGACTAAAAGAAAAAGCTGTGTTCTGATAGTGGTGCTTGGGAGGTAGAAAATTAGTTCTACAGCAATGGAGAGCTTAAACAACCAGCCTCATGTTTTACCTATGTTTAATCACACTGTACTTTTCCTGAGTTGTCTTTCTCGTCACAGATCATCTTTATACATAAACACACTGGTAACTAACCTTGCCTGACTTATTTAACAACTATGCAGTTGCCTCCACAGTAAAGGCTCCTAGCTCAAACACAGGGCTGATGTTACTGAATAAATACAGCAAAGGCAAGCTGGCTAGCTCTGGAGGTTGGCTCCTGCAACAAATAATGATCCTGGATGGCAGCCAGCAGGGAGTGTAGCTGTATGCATCCATCTGTTGTCTTATGCCTTGTGTACATGCGCTTTTACACAGCTTTTGGTGGCAGAGGCTGCTTCTGCGTGGATTTCTACAAAGCATCAGGATGTCAGAAGCTAATCAACTGCTAGTTTGTTTAGTGCCCAATATGAAAATATCTGCTTGTGCATATTTTCTGAAAAGACCAGGCTACAGCACCTATCAGAATTGAGTTTTAGGGTTTTCATTCAGTCAGGTAACTGACGGACCAGCATGGCACGTTTTAGGCCATTCACAACCACCTCTCTCACTATCGTGAGAGGGAGCAATCAAATACTCCACAGAAATGTACTTAATCAACTCCATGCTGCTACACGGAATCTGACCAGCGTGGATCTGTGATGCAGAATGCTACAGCAGTAGCAAGTCTTTCATGGGCTGATCAGTGTTTCTCCTCATCAGTGACAGTGTTTGCTAGTGGAAATTAAAATGTTCTTGCCATTCTGATCTTATAGTCTAGGAATATAACTTATCCTGAAACAGTACCAGAAAAGAATATGGGAACTGTCTGGATTTCTTTCTCCTCTGTCATTTATAAATTAGATGAAAATAAAGACATTCCTGTGTTTCAAATTTCAAGTATTTCTATGAAAAGTTATTTTGTAATGAATCACTAGAAAACAAAATTATCATTTCAAGTCCATATTACCTGCAGAAAACACACTCTCTGATGGAAAATCAGATTTTTTTTCAGCTTGTTTAAAAAAAGTGTTTGAATCAGTATTGTGCATAGTATATAAAAAATAGGAATGAACGGCAAAGTTAGCGGTGTAATCCTTAAATATAAAATTACTTTTAAACATACCACGTGTATGACCAAATAAAATTAGCAGTGAGAATTTCTGGTTGGTTTGGGGTTTGTTGTTGAGGGTGAATTTTTTTTTTTCTTCTTTCCTTAAGCGATGGTTTCCAGATGTATAGAATCACCCAGAGTCTTGCCAGGTTTGATAATGTGTGGAGGCTGAAGGTGCATATTGTGCGCAGCAAAGAAAACAGCAAGGAAATTGCTAAGAATGGCTGAGCACATTAATGCTTAGAGCTCAAAATTAAACTTAGAAAGGTTTCTGAGAATGGCATAGGAATCATTTTATTTATTGTAAAGCGTATTTGAAGCTGACAACATCAGAAGACAGTATATAAAACTTCCGTTGTTTCAAAGTGTATGACACTGACTAACTTTGCAGTAGGCTGAACTGAGAGGACAGGGACCTTTCCAATGAATATTGCTCCATTGAATTTCATGGTTTCTGTTACTTGCTGAGAATTCTGTACTTAATATGTAAGTGACTTAACAGTTTCATCTGTAAATAAAAATCATACGGTTGAAAAAAAAACAAACCAAAACAAATCCCCAACATGAAAATAATTGGAAGATTTAGCAAGTTGTGTAAACATGTCACACTAGGATTGTAATTCAGCTAGCTCCACAGAAAATGTTGTAGATGTTTTTGGTATAATTATATTATTCACTTGCAGGTCTGTTTAGATTTTGTTGTTAGGAAGGTTCTGATAATGTGTGCCCAGTGCAGCAACTTCAAGAATGAGAAGAGGCACTGCAGTTGGATCAGCTCTTGCCCAGAAACTATTAATGTGGCTTCCTCATAGAAGACACAGGCACAGCACAAGGAGCAGTCTTTCAAAAAGAAATTACTCTGAGTCCACACCCAGGAGCTAGGGAGATTTGATGAGAATTGAAATAAGAAAGAAGAGAAATGGATTAATTGCTTGTGTCAGCACTAGTATGAAAAAAAAAAAAGCTTCCACACTGAGCTTCAAATTCAGTTTCTTGAAAATAGTAGTAATGAATTATCAAGCAAATGGTTTAATTCTTTCTTAAGCAAGAAAAACATTTTGGTGTTGACAGTGTCTTTGAGGCTTGAAAGGAAAAAGCATGACTTAATTCTAGTAGTGATAAGTGACAAGTCAGAACATTTTCCTAGTCACATCTACAGAGTATTTTCATGTAATTATTTGATTAAGAACTATTTCTAAAGGAAGTGGAGTTCCTTTCCGTATCCCGTGTAATGATCACGTTTCTTCTCATACAGAAACAGTAGATAAGGAGTGCTCAGAACATCCTTCGTATTACTTGGATTAGGTAAGCTTCTAAAAGTACTTTGTGCTCATCCACCTGTACAAACCAAACCTAATGCTTTTTTCCTTGGAAGAATAGGTGTAGGGCTAGCAGAGCAGGCAATTCCCGATCCCGAAGAGTTTACCTTCCTCTTTCTAAGGAAGTTCTGCATTCATCCTCACCGAAAAGCAGCCCAAGCTGTCTATGTAACTTCATCAGACTGTCTTGAAAAGCTCATAGACCGTAGTGAATTGAATCTTCTCTCTCTTCCTCACAGATACTGAATGATAACTGCACTTAATTCTCGTTTTGGGACTGTTTAATGGATGTCATTGAAGCCTTGAAGTCATGAACCTTGGCTTGTTTTTGTACAAAGAACTGTTGGGGCTTCAGCTTTGAAACTTTATATACACAGGCCAAGGAAGGCTGTCATTGCTATATGGGGAAGGGGTAGCTTTTCAGTTTCACAAGCCAAATTCACGGTCAGATCAGGTGAAATACAGCTAATTCACACAGTGACAACTTCCTAAACATTTATCCACTATTTCTTCCTCCAAACAAAGGAGATTTGGATTGAGTGATTTTGTAAATCCTGTGGGGAGAAGAGGACTTGGAAGACCAGGTATCTCAGAGTATTGATAGTAGATCAAATGCTGTTCTACTTGGATTCAAGTCTACTGTAACTGTATTTTTAAAGTCAGTATGTCAGCCATTTAAGAGGGAGGACATAAGTAATAAATGTTCACCTGTTTTTGTCTGTACATTTGTTCCTGTATTAAATTTTTTATATGTTGCTGACTTGGCCTAGTTGAGGTACTTAGACCATCTTAAAAATTGATGTATGCTACCGTTTTCTCTAATACTTTTCCTGCCATAGGAAATGTGTTAGGCTTTCTATGCTGTGGTCTATATCAATTGATTTTATTTAGCCCAGTTAAGAGTTTGTGGCTGTTGCTTTGAAGAAAATAAAATCACAGGTGAATTGGTTTTAAAATATTTGAGGTGACAGGATATGGAAATAACTGCAAAATTTAGGTTTCTTCAAATCCAGTGAGACTATGTAGAATATTAAAAAGGAAGCGTCTGTACAGAATTGGGGTCTGTTAGTGTAGACACCCAGAACTAGCGGGAAGACTGCTCAAAATCAGACTACTGGGAAGCTAACTTGGCTCCACCACAAAATATTCTGTCCTGAATAGCGCTGGTAAAAACAAGCTTGAACTAAGTTCACACCAGACTCACAAAACCTCCCAACATCATTGTCCTGCAGCATAATGTGCAGAGAGACAATGAAAATCCAAACTTGGCTGATGTGAATAAAATTACGGGCACTGTGGTGAGATGTTCAGTTCAGGCTTTTAAGTACTGCTGTGAAATGTTCATACGTGATCAACTACGATACAGCTTTAGTAAAACGTGATGTGACTGAGGCACTTGTATTTGCAGTCTCCCCTTGTCTGGCTTGAAATGTAAATATAATCGCAAATATTCATCCTTTATTTAAAGATTTGCTTGTCTCCATTTGCTAAGGAAGTCCCATTTGTTATAGAATGATGAACGCACTTTTTATTTTGTTCCTCCAGAAGATTGGTGTGGCTTTACCAACATCCAAGTGTAGACCCTTTTTTTTTATAGGCAGTCCCTCTAACCTTGGTGATAAGCAACAGAGAATGTATATCAGATACCAACCGTAGATTGGTATCTAATCTAGATAGACTATATCTATCTAGATATAGATATCTATCTATCTATCTAGATAGACTAATCTATAGATTAGTCTTTGCCATGTACCAGCAACTTTCATTATCTAAAACCAGTTCATGTTTTTCCCTGAAACGTTTTGAAATATAACTTTATCTTAAACACACTTTTTTTCCTCTTAGACAGGTATTGTTTCATTCTGAATATGGTAGGTGATCAATTAAAAGCCTTTGTGAGCTTCTTGCCATAGAGAAATAAAGAAATCTGTAACAAAATGTAAGATCAGTGTTGTGACTGACAGTTTTATTAATAAGATGACGAGAGTAATGTTAGAATTCAGAGCAATAGACTGCTAGGGCTCCTGCTCCCTGTGGACAAGACAGACATATAAATCTTAAAAATTAAATTCCTTTCATTCTTGGGACTAAGTTGAAAACAGGAGTTTGCATTCAGGCCTGGTTTGGCTTTTACTGATTAAGCAAGTGTTGCATACAGTATCATGTGAATACCCACCGAGATTTTCCCAGTCTTACATATGGTACTGCCACCGGTCTCTGATAATAACTTTATCAATGTGACTCGCTTACAACAATCAGATGAGCTGTGTGCAGCACGAAATAGATACTTCATAACCACCCACAGACCGTAAACTCTTTGAATGTGATTAATGTGGGTATTCTGCATCTTCGTACAGTTGTGTTCTCTGGTAAGTGCAATGTAAAATATACCTATCAATGCTAGTGGTAATACAAATAACTATAATCAGTTCTAATATTCAGACTTTCAGAGTAATTCAGATGTGCTTTGTGCTTGGTTGCAAGTTCAGCTGATGTAAAATGTCACACTTTTGTCACTTCCTGTCATTTTGCATTTGTACCAAGAAGATTTGAATTGGATTCTTAGCTAGTTTAAATATTTCAACCATATTTTATATGGAGAAATATCTATATAATAACATCATGACTCTGCAACAGATTATGAATATTTTCCAAGGAAAAACTATTGAACTTTGATTAGATGTAATATGATTGAATGTCTAATATGTCCAAAACCCAAAACTGTGATGTTCTTAATCACAAACAACTTAATTCAAAACACTTCTACAACCAAAAGGCATTTTTTAACAGCGTAAGTGGGAAATTAAACTTCAGCTGAATAATTCAGATGCACAGCATGGATTCCAGTATAAACGTTTTCTGAACGATTTCAAATCAGAATGAAATCCACTAATTTCTTTTTTTCACTGTAACTTTTCAACTGTAGAGTGTAAAAAATCACAATAGAAATCAGCTCTGCATTTCTAGGGGTGAACAGGGTAGTGATACTTACCTTACTTCGCTAAATGCTTCTTTAGTGCATTTTGTATTATTTTATAAAAGGAGTGTAGTAAAAAACAAATGGTGTTATTTGAAAGTTGATTTTATCGTTTCTCAAATAAAGGAGAGTGCCCAGCACTTAAAAAGAGAACTGACGAAGAGCCATGTATTGTGATCATCACAGATCACTAGAAGATGGCTAGTATTGGGTTTGAATGTCTCAACAGTAGCATTACTACTGGATTTCTTTGGTGCAGAAGATAAATCCTTGTTCAACCAGAACTTTGAAGCAGGACTCTGCTCTGTATGTGGCCACTCTGGTAGAGTGCATAATGCCTTCACAGCCCACTGATAGGTAGAATAAGCACTGTGAGTAATCAGCAGAAATAGCCCATGGAAGAAGAAAAATTTGATAATTTTCTATCCAACTGGGAGGACAGAAGTCATGTTCAGTAAGGTATAAATCATACATGACTACATCATAATCTTTGATATTTGAATCCCTTTTTCTACTTCGCTACTTCCTGCCTTCACATTTGCCCTTCAGGTGACTCATTTTTAGAGTTTGTTTCTCTTGGGAGTGCAGGACCTTGGGTTGTTAACAACATTCTTGATTTAAAAAAAAAAAACAATTGACCAATCAAACCTGTATCTGTTGCCTCAAGTTAGGTAAATTTCCCCCTCAGAGTGTTAGAGTATGTAGTTGCTGTTATCACTACTGTTTTTTCCCTTGCTGTCGTGGTTTAAGGTGAGATGTTGTCCTCCACCCACTCAATTAGTGAGGTAATTATTGCTTAGATGAACAATCTATTATGTAAAAAAATAAATTTGAATTGGGACCCTGTAGACTTTGGGCCTTGTGCATCGCATCATTGACCAAATAACCTCCATGTGTTGATCATTTGAAAACTGAACATGGCTAGGGGGTATGTTTCTTTGTGGGCTGTTTGAGCACACTTCATTGGCCCCAAGTTCATATTTGTCAAAAATTTTGAACATGTTTACAACATTAGGTGCCTTTCGTTCTGTATGAACTTGCTCACTTTGAATACCTACTTGAAATTGTATTGACTCAAGCCTTGCTTAAAAGGCCTGTTTGATTAGTTTTTGCAAATAATCTGAAGTGTGTATTTGTTCTTAAAGCCTGCTCTTTAGACAAAGATTCCTTGTAGCTTAGTCATTCATGCTGGAAAGAAAAAAGTCAAAAGACTACAGAGGAGAAAGTGCTTGACTTTGTGGTCAAAGTGCTGAACTGACTCTCAGAAGACCTGGAGCCTTGGCTGGGCCACAGACTTCCTGTATGGATCTTGTATCTCGGTTCTTTCTTCTGTGAAATAGAGGTAAGAATATTGCCCTGTCACAAAGTCTTCGGGGGAAATATTTTTGATGGTAAGGAAATAGTGGTTTTAATAGTAAGGAAAAAGGGCTCTGTGGTAAATAACTGAACATGGAAGTGAACGCACCTAAAGTTTGAAATTAGTAGTTTAGTAAAGCATTTGTGCAACTCTGCCATGTATTTTTACTTGGCCTGTTGCTGTCCACGTAAAAAATAGAGGCAACGACCCTAATGTGAGTTTTGTATTACCTGTGTGGCTTAAAAGAAGGAAAAAAAGAAACTGTTTTGTATCCCTAGTTAATGCCATTAATGAGTTTGCAGCAAAAATGCAACTCTTTGTAGATTAATCACAGCTAGGGTACCTGCTCGTGAAAATTTGTTATCTGGCAAATCTGATCTTTTCTTTCTGTTCCTGGCTGATATTCTTGAATCCGAGATTTTCCATTTCTCCTCCCATTCTAACAGGCGTCCTTTTATTTTTAAAGCTCAGCACCTTGGACTAGCCTCATTGCACTTCATAATTCATCTTCATACTCATAGAAATATAAATGGTCTTAAGCTATGCAAAATTGCTGTATCTAGAACATGACAGCAATTTGGAGAGGAGAATTTCAGAGTATCAGGGAAATAAAGACACAAGCACCTCACAAACAAGGAATAGGTCTGCTCTGTTTCAGATCTGTTTGGGGGGCGTTTTGTTCAAGTGGGAGAATAATATTGTAATAATGGTATAACTGTTGGTGGTGATGGGTCATTTTCCTCTTAGAGGTCAAATAAAGTCTGAACTGAGTGGTATTTTATATGTGATGGTCTAGAATTATTTTAAAATCAGAGGAAAAGCAGTGGACTGCTATTCCATGTAATTTACTATGAATTTACTACGCGAATGGAGAGATTCCAGGTGTGACTTGGTACAACAAGGTGCATTTGAGTGACTGCCACTAAAAGCACAGTGAAGCTGAAGTCTAGAGAGGAAGAGCGAACTTTCTGGGATTGCTCAGGCCCTTGTTGAGAGTCCAAGGGTGCAGACACACTGCAATCAGGAAACTAACATTAGCTCAGACAGGATGCATGAGTCAAGGATATTGAGAGGACATGAAAAAAGCGGTATTCGGGCATCTGCCACTCACCAGTTTCTGGGCACTGTTTGTGGTTCATGCCGCTGATCGGAACGTACTGGAAAAAGAAACAAAAATAGTTTAAATTGGGCTAACAGCTAACATATGTCATTTGACTTACTGAAAGAGAGAACTGTTTAGCTGTGAGGACATGCCAGGAAGGGACAGCAAGGGGAAAGCTCATAGTGGAGTGTTTCCCTTTTCCACCGCACCCAGTCTCCCTGAATCTGTTCATCTCGGCTGATAAGGTTTACCAGCCTGAAATACTGAGTATAACCTGATAAGCACAGCATGTGTGGTCCAAAAGCAGCAGCCTACGTTTTGTAATTTTCTTTTATAATGAGTTGTCTTCTGAATTAGCATCCAGAATCTGTAGGTATTCAAAACAGGCTTCATAACATGGCCCAGTTGTATGGTTTCATGCAGGCTGGATTCAGAACAAAAGATCCTAGCAACCGTGCTCAGATCTAATAGCAGTAATTCCTCTATCAGACCATGCTTTGCTTTATTCAACAATGTTTACAGGTATTTGCATGGAGGGATGTATTCAAACAGTTCAATGGTACAGAGCAGAAACTTTGTCAGACGAGAAATCTGACTTTTCCTCTGTTACAGTATTTCTGTACCAAGATAAATTCATTGAATTTTTGCTTCTGGCCTGCGTAAGCTGTTTCAGCATTTCTGGCATCTTCCAGAAGCAAGGACTTCTGAAACTTTGAGCAATTGTTTATTTCAGTGACATTTTTAACCCACTGAAGTTCTTTTGGATATATTGGATAATTTTAGACAATGATAAGCTGGTACTCTGAATATACTTGTTATTGAAAAGACCTATGCAGTGGTGGAATAAGTTCTTTGTTGAGACTGGAATTTATTCTCTACAGAGAAGACAGACTTCAAAAGTTTCCAAAATAGCTTGGAAAAACAGTGAAATGAAACTACAAAGTAAAACTGTCAGTTATTTTAAGACCTACTGCATGCATTTGTCTAAAACCAGCCCTTCTGTTTGCCATCCAGAAATGTTGAGTTCTGTAGTTTATATTTTCTAAAACATAAAGCTATTTACAGTTTGGACTCTGAATTGTAGCATTTGTTCGTGCTTTACCTTTTCCTCCTTTACAGCAGAGTAAATAAAAGCACTGTTTACTCGAGTGTGGAGGGTAGGATTGATTGACTGGATGTACATGAGGACAATTTGAATCTTTTCATATACTCTCAAATTTACAGGTTCTCAGTTTCTTAGAGCACTTTTTCCTATTGTTTGTATAAAAAAGGGCTTCTCTGACCTTTCTGTTTACCTAGTATAATGGATTTGCCTTTCGTACACTGATAAGTGATGGAGGTTATCTTTTATCTCCTTAATTGTATAGTTATTTGTATCTTGTGGATGAATTCACCAGTTTTATTGATAAATTCCCTGAGTGGGAAGATCACTTTAACACAGTTCAGGGATTTTTTGTTTTTTAACTGTCATGTCATTAATCTCAAAAATATTATAAACCCCAACCAACCAACCAAATAAAACCCCCAAAAACAAAAAAAAAACCCCAACCCAAAACCAACAGTAGAACTTCTAGCAGAATCACATTTATTGTGTTCATTTTATCTCAAAAGCAAAACCTAATAGTATATGTTTGTTGCTTATGGCACATCTCAACCGAAGTATTTTCTTTGCCTTATAAGGCAGATTTTACTCAAGAACTGTCTGACGCTTTATTTAACTAGGTTGGTGCAGCCAAACGTTGTTGCCAAATTACAATTAGGACATCTACTGTCCAGAATATTTATTGTAGTGCAGCTCAGTTACATGAAAAATAACTTATAAATGATGTGACTGTGACTGTTTTATAGTGCTGTTTAACGTTTGGTAGTAGCAGCGTTACTTTGAAGACTTCTAAGGTTTCCTTTTCATTTCTTCTAAAGCATTTTTTTTAAAGCCCCTGAACATCCAACCTTTCAAATGAATAAACACAGAAAATGTGTAAAACGTTATCCCCTACAGTTCTTTCAGTACTGTAGTAATTTGGGAGACATTTCAAGCTTCTAAAAAGCTTTCTGTCTGATTTCTAGGTATAGACATTTGTTGCTATATGCTGTCATTAATTTGCTAAATCTAAATGTGTTTCAGAAGGACCCAGTCTTTGGCTGTGTCAGGGTGGTGTCTGATGCATGTGAGGCACGAAGGCAAAAGCAATATGTTCTGTTTAGCTGCTCATTCTTCCTCCCACCGAGAGCAGTTCGTTATGCCGTTTCCAACAGTGCAATGGGCTGTGTACACCAGCTTGCAATCTGTAGGCAGCAGCACTGGCTCCGTGTGCTTTTTTCATTCTGAACATCTTTCCATTCCTTATTTTAAGGAATTCTATCTAGCGACTGAATGGAAATCCTGTATTCTCTTATACCCATATAGGAGAGTTGGGTCATACTGGCTTTTGCTTCAGAAGGTGAAAACACCCATCAGCAGGAGAGGAAAAGGTCTGAGAGGAGGGTGAAATTAAAGACTCCCTGCTCTTGCAGAAGAGTAATGGATGTAAAGCAATTCATTAAGTGGTTATAGATGTCTGATACCCTTGCCATCAGTTAGTTCACGGCTAAAAATAGGGACTACGGCTCCTTCAGATTATTTCTGTGCAGATAATGGTTCCTGTGACCGACAAGCTTATGTTTCTATAGGATTCTTGTTTGATTATCAGTGGACTCATGGTTTCTTGAATGACTACCGAAAAGATATTTTCCTGGATATAGCCTGATACGCATCTAACATGACAGTGATGAGCACAGACTAAAGCTCAGAGGCAAATGTCAATGGTATCCTCAAAAAAAAAAAAAAAGCCATCTGCAGATGATAATAGACTGTCCTTGGTTGCATCTGAGACCACCTTCACTCAAATCTACAGCCTGGTAGTGGTCCCTAGGGCTGCGCTACAATTTGGGCCTAAGACTTTTAGTTACTTTTCAAATGTGTTTTCATATTTATTACTAGTTTCTTCTTGCTTGGTGTTCGCATTGGGTACTTGTAAAAATCGTTTATAAAAAAATTGTTTATATCTGCAAGTGGATGGATTTTGAACTGATAGTGCTCTAGAAGTCCTTGGGATAATGAGTGGGTTGGGAGATTTTATTTTTTTGTTCTGTTGGCTGGTTTGGTTTCCTCCAGAGCTAAGAAAAGTGCAATGCTGCTGCTAGTGCTATTTATTATACACCTATTATACTATTTAACACAATGTTTAAGGCTTATATATTTAAGAAGCATCATCAGAGAAAAACCAATTTGAGACATGTTTCAGTGGATCTGTTCAGGTATTTGGAGAGACCACTCCGTAACAGCTATTTCAGCAGATTATTAATATTTCTTTATCCTTAGGGAGCCTGAGATCTCCCCCAGCCTCTGATTTAGAAATGCAATATCTGTGTTTGCCTACTTTTACTGTGAAAAGTCTGAGGCTAGTGGTTCTGGCAGATGGACTAAGCAAAACATGAGACTGAGCACTTGCTAAGGAAAAAAAGAAGAACTGGATGTTTGGATTCCAAAGTGCTACTGCAGTGATTAAAAAAAAAAAAATACAAACCTCAAGCCCTTCATTTGATCTGAAACATGAATACAAGTTCATTTTGAGTTTACAAAGTTGAGAACACTGGCGTCCTTCAAACCTCTTTGGAAAAGCAGCCAATTCAAACTTCCTGAGAGTGAACTTTGTGGGAAGTGGCTTAACATATTAGAAAAGTGTTCCAAAACAGAATAAGGTATTATGCTCAAAGACGATCCTTATGCTTAGTGAAGAAAACTATAAATTCTAAAACATTTAGTTTATTGGTTGACTTATGCCACTGCAAAAGGAATGCATGCAACTCTTCAAAATATTCTCATTGCTAGGAATGTCTCATTAAAAGATTTTTTTTTTCTTGTGGTAATAAGGAAATGGGTAAGAGCTTTCAAACATTGTAATCAAACATTCACCCGTACAGACTCTTTGGAACAAAGTAAACTTTAAAGATTAACCTGACCAAACTAAATTTAAAAAGAAAAGAAAAGAAAAAACATACAACCGTGTCCTTGGAGCCTTACACAAAACTACATAAAGGCCTACTGTATCAAACATGATCTACAGGGACGTGTAAGGTATGCAAAGCAGGCCTGGAAAGTGATTTTTACCTTGGACAAGCATCAAGTTAGCAGTCGGGTTGCCATCAATCAGGTGAACTGCTGTGTCAGAAGTGCGGCTTGGGATTCTGTCTGTGTTTCCAGTGCACTGTAGACTCAAATGGTGGTCGGGCTTGGAAAACTCAGATGGTGTTATATGGTCTTTGACATCTTACAAACGTTACCGTGTCGCTTATGAATACTGCGAGCAAGTCCAGTCAACCTAAACAGTGGGGGGGGAAAAAAAAGCCAGATTAAGCTCCCTTCACTTTTTTTAATCTTCCAATTTCTTTTAAAGTTTTTTTAAGGCTTCTCTTAGATTTCCAGTGGTATAAATTAGGTAACAGTAGGTAGTATACAGATTTTTCAGATCATGAAGGTGGTGTTGCTGAGCTGTAGGTGATATTCTTAACTACAGGTGCAATATGTAACTATATATTTCTGTTTAAAGGCAGACTGCCTGCATATGCTAAATCACTAAATATTTCCCCAGCTTTGTTTTGTGAACGTGTAAGTCAAATCTCGGAAAAGTTTCCATGTTCTTCTGAAAAGAATCAAGTGGCTACTATTTTATAACATGTTTTACATGCTTTACAAAATAAATTATGGCAATAGACTTCTTGGTGTTTATTCCAAAAGTAGAAATTGTTAAAAGCACTAGACCTCACTTTGTCTCATATGCACAAATATATCAGGCCTGGATAATGTCTGTGATGTTAGAAAGATATTTATTTCTGAATATAAATTAACCTTGATTTATAGGGTTCATCAGCAAAAGCTGGTGCGTCTTGCCATGCATTAATTTCTTCTTCAGTGAAAGCTTTCCATCTGCCTCAGCACAGGGAGGGTATACCAGCAAGCCCCCAAGTCTAGGAGTCTGGCTCTCAGCAGAAGCAAGCAGTGAAATATGTAGAGACAATAATAATTTCTGTTTATGACTTCTTGACGATCCTTCTGCTATTAGTTATGTGTTATATCTGTTCCGTTTTCTTGCTGGTTCAGAAGGTGAATCTATCTTGCTAGCACTATGTTTGATATTTAAAGCTGCAAAAGATATTTTCTACATTGCTTTTTGTATTATGCGTCTAGCTATAAAAGCCTCTAAAAGCAATGGTTAGAAACAAGCATCTAAAAATGATAGGAATATTGATATTCAGAACCTATTATAGGAACCATAGAAGTAGCTTTGTGCATTGGCTGTATCAAAAGATATACCAGTAAAATTATAGAAGTAAATTCAAATTCTTCTATGTTTGTGAAGTTTTTTGGTTGGTTGATTGCTGGGTTTCAAAGATTTTCAGTAATCAGGGCACTCTTTTTACCAGTTTTCTAGACCCCACGAGATGTAGCAGGGTGTGTTTTTGGTGGTTTGTTTTTTTTTTTTTGCAGTAAATATAAAAGACTGTGGAAAACAAAACTGTAACACACATCCTGTTATCCATGGGTAACAATGGACTTTCAGGTAATAACAGAGAAATAGTGATTTCTCAGCAACAAAAATGAAAAAAGGACTCTAGCACGGTGAACAAGAACTAAATTCTAGGCAACAAGATGTGAGCAGCACATTAAACACAACAGGTTCTTGCCTTCCCTATTGTATTGCTAAGAATCAAATCTCTGTAACAGTTTTGATCTCTCATTTCACTAAATCTAGGAGATGAAACCTCGATTCTGGCTTGTTTCTGCATTCAGAGCTGTTCACAAGAGGAGGTTTTATTATTGTTATTCTTTAATCTTTATTTTACCTACTACTTCGTTGCTTTCACCATCTTTGCTGGAAATGCAATGCCGTTGCATGGATGAAAATTAGATAGTAGTGTTTTGTGCTCTGATATTTAATGAATGCAAAGGGAAGACTTACCATTGTTGTTGTAACTCCCTCTACAAAAGTTCTTGAAACAAGAAAGCCCTTTCCAGCACCTCCTCTACCGAGCAGGTACTGTTGCTTTTCAAGTAACAGAATTTACAAGGCTTTGAATGCGGTGAGGCTTTATTGGAACAATATCAAAGGGTTCTATGGCTTTGTTCTCCATTCATCGGTGTAAAGACCCTTCATGGCTGTGGAGCAAGGACTGTGGCACTGCCATACTTACCAGTGTAACAGTAATGCAGCTCACTGGGTTCCCAGAATTACTTAACTGTGATCTGAAATCACAGCTTAACAGGGTTCAAAAATTGACTGTGAGGGTCTCATCAACATGCTGCTTGCTGATTTCTAGATAAGTAAGAAATTATACCAACATCAAGACATTTGCAAAATTAGATGATCATTTTGGCTGGAGCCACAAGAGAGTGCAGGAGTTCAACTGAGAGCTGACAACGAGCCAGAATAAAATCCAAATGGACTTTCTAACTTTGCATTTTAGGTTTCAGAAAATGCATATGGCCATAGGTCTCATGTTCTTGTTTTTCCTCTTCTGCTTGTACCAAGGGGCACAATGTTTAATGCCTTCTGCAAGATGTGATAGATGAAGCTTCACATAATCTTCTCCCCAAGATTTTTCACATCAGAGAAACAGCTTAATGTTTGTGTTGTTAGAGACTAAACCCTTATCAGTATCTTTTTTTAGATTTTTTTTCTCTATCTTTTTTTTTTTGTTTGTTTTGGTTTGGTTTGGGGTTTTTTTGTATTTTTTCAGTGATGAGGGAAACGGATCTTGGGATTTGTGTGTGCATGTGGTACCTGTTAACCCCGGGCATTCTTACATTCTTAGCGCCTTAGGAGCATTGAACTGGTCTGTTCTAGCCTATGCCTATAGGACCTCCCATGGAACTTATTCAGCCTTTCAGAAAATTAACTGTGAATTCAAAGACTAAGAATCAAGCAATTCAAAATCATGAGAATCTGAGCAAAAGCTGGTTATGTGGGTTAAGGTATGAGGCTTTGTCTGTGTTTCCATCTTCCCTGCCTTGATGTGTCTGGCACTGAATATGCTTTCTGTGCCACTTCGATCTCTCTTTCCAGCCCTGAAAGTCCCTGTTACTTGCCTGCTCATGCCTGCCTGTCCAGTGGTTGCTCTATAAGAGGAATCCCCTAAGGTTGCTGGTAGCAAATCTTGCTTTCTTTTCTGCCAGCAAGGAGGATGGCAAATGAAGACACTGAACTGACATCCTTCCTTGGGTATCATGGCCTTAGCCAATGCTACAACAAAGACTTAACAGCTGCATACTGGTCACCAAAAGCAGTTCATGATTTCAGTTTGGAGGCTCAGGCTTCTGTCATCAAAATCTGTCCTATTATATGCTACGAAGTAAAAGTTTGGGGTTTGCATTTGTAGCCAAAACCAACAAATGAGATACAGGACATGGCCAAGGAAAGATGAACAGGAAAAAGATAACATTGTTTTTGTTAAAAGCTAATGTATTTGAATGCAGTCTTTCACTATGAGAACAATAATGAAACATTTATATTCCTGACACATGTTCATGTAGAGGGAAGGTATTTTTCTAAGGTGAGAGAAGAGACAGAAATGAGTAGCACTTGCTTGTAAAAGGTGTATTGGTAAGCAGCTGCAATTTTTTTTTTAATCTGTCTGCTAGCTTGTGAAGCAGTTCTGTGTATGCATATTCTAATGAGAGACGCATTATCCATATATACCTCAATATTAGAAAACAAATGCCTATGCCGAATTTGTGTTCTCTTCTACATCACATCTTAAAGTTATTTTGTGGTGAGTTCTAAAAGGTAAATTAAAACCAACGGTAAATGTAGTATATGCCTAATTTCTTACGATATTGATTTCTGAGGCATTATAGACATTATTACTATATGCACATACGCCCTTAGGGAGGTCATTCTTTTCCCATAGTCTATTTATTTTCCTATTGGTCTTCACTTGTCATGAGGCATGCTTAACTTGACAAGGAGCAGCCCTTTCTCATTGTGTGGCTTTCTGATTGAACTTAAAAGGAACAGTGACTCTTTTCAGCCATTTATAATAAATTTGGGGGTAAAGGGAAGCTACAGATGATGAGAGCACCTTGCCAACTTAGCTATCCTGAAATACAGAGTTTACATGATATGCTGAAGTATTGCAGATGTTCAGTAATACTACTGCTTCATTTTTTTTCTTCCATGTAAGTGCTGGTTTTAACACAACAATACCTCAAATACGAAATAATCACCATTTACTCTGTAGCACTACCACAAAAGAAGCCACAGATCACCAGAGCAACAGCTACTTGAACGTCTAGAGGCTTTAGGGAAACGTCTGAGGTCTCTAGCTGAGGAAAATGGTCCCAATCAGTTCCCAGAAGCAAACCTTGTATTTTATATGTAGATTAAAGCTTTGGTACCAGCTTTCATTTCAGTCTCTTTCTGCTGTTTTCACTGTGTCAGTTGCAATACCAATTGTGACATTTCCTTTTTTTATATTGTACAGCAGAAGACAGCAAGCAGGTGCAGTACTACACAGTAACAGACGGTCTTCTCATTAATTTGTTCTCCATGCTTGCAAAGAACATAATGAGAATGATTCTGTTGAGGAGGACAGAGTAGTGATGACACTGGCAATGTTTTGATGGAGAAAGCTTCCCGTATTAATTTATTTATTCTTTCATTTTCTTCTGTATGCAAAGGAGGAAAAAAAAGGTTCGTTTTGAAAAAAGATTTAGTGCTGAAAGCAGTAAGTAAGTGGAATACATTTCCCCTCAAAGGAAATAGTCAGAGTTTTCCACGGGGTCGAGTTTTTGTTTAGAGAATCATAAAATGGTTTGGGTTGCAAGGGACATTTAAAGGTCATCTAGTGCAACCCCTCTGCAGGGAACAGGGACATCTTCAACTAGATCAGGTTCCCCAGAGCCCCATCCAACCTGACCCTGACTGTTTCCAGGGATGGGGCACCTACCACCTCTCCAAGCAACCTGTGCCAGTGTTTCAGCACAGGTTTCAGCACATTGTAAAAAATGTTTTCCTTCTCTAGTCTGAACTGACCCTCATTTAGTTTAAAACCATTACCCCTTGTCCTGTTTAGTCTGATGTTCTCCTGCCTGTGTAATGTGTATAGTCAAAATGAGCTTTTCTAACTCTTGCAATCATTTCTTTTGGTACTTAATTTTAAGAACTGTCACTAAAATTATCAGTTTTCTCTACCTTTATTCTCATTTGAATAACCTGGGCTTTTTCTTTCAGTATCAGTGTGGATATTTAAAAAAAGAAAAAGCAACTATTTTTAATTATAATAATTACCCTCTTTCAACTGATTCTGGTTTATCTCTTCAATAAATAAAGACTGGAGCATTTTCATTTCTTCTATTTCAGAGAGTGGATGAGCAAAGGTCATTTCAGTGGCAAGCCAAAGAAAGGAGTAGACACCAGTTTGCTGTTCTAGCATATAGGGCTAGAACATCCAACAGTGAACATGCACAAAGGTATAGCTCCAGGAAAGATGCAAGTGGGAGCTAAGATATTATGGATAATAGGGTGTGTTTCTCCTGCTAAATTGATGTTGGATAAAATATTCTCCCAAATGACGAGCGACTATGTCAAAGTTGTACATCCTCTCTTTTTCCTTGTTTGTTCCATCTTTTTTGAAGTATATATAAGCCAAAACCTATAATTTGCCTGCATTTCAATGTGTGAATACTATTTATAGGTTCTGCTGACTAAGTTTACTTAGTTTATCTGAAGAAAAAAAGGAGGGGGAGGGGGGAGGTAACATCAGGTTTGTGTTTTGTAGCAATGCCCAGAGTTGTGTATATATGTAACTAATAACCATAATTAAATGCTGAAGGAAATGGTGCATGCAGTGTTAGCTGATGCATGGTAGTTATTCTGCAAAGCCTACAGCATTTCTGAAGGTTCTTTTCTTAGGGTCTCGTAACACTGGGTCAGTTAGATTTTTCTATTTTAAAGTAATTTTCTACTTAATTTTGCAGTATCACTGGGGTTTTTTTATAATAAAAAAAGTTTTAAGCTTCTCAGCTGCATACAGGAGCTTTCCATTAACAAAACATGTTCTAATAACCGAAGTAAATGCCTTTATCCTGATTTTTTTTCCTATTGCTAACGATTCTAAGACATAATACTTAGCTGGTTAGTAAGATTAACTAGGGTATGTGAATGAATATAGTTTCCTAAAATATTGCTTGAGTAAGAAATGTATTTAATAGTGTTCTCTGACTAGGAAAAAGATGAGAGGATTTATAATGTTTAAACTTGAAAATGAGACTTGATTTTCATATTGTACTAGTAGAATGCTGATGCTTCAATCAGTGAAGCAAACAAATCTGAGAAATCAATGGAGTGGATGTCGATGCACAACTTACTGTGTTTGCAGAATGAAGTTTTATACACAAAGGGATTTAAATGTATTGGTACACACATTCAGGGCCTGAAATTATACTTAGCTACTTTCTAGTGTCAGAGGGCCCAAGTTCATGTCTGTGTCCATCACCAACCAGCTCAGCTGCCCTTCACCACTCACCAGCAGAGGTGTGCGTTTCTTGGGTCAAATCTACGTGGCAGTAGTGGCCTGAGAATAGGATGTGGGTCCTGCTCTATTTCTAGTAGATACCTTAGCTCTGAAAACTTAAACTTTTCAGGAATTACTTGAGTGCAGGTGATTTATGTAAACAAAGCTGTGAACAAAGCTGTCAAGAGGGAGGTAGCTCAGGCATTTTTGGAGGGGGAAGGAGATGAGACCCTATTCCCAAGTTAGGGCACCTGATAGCTGTATTCAATTCAAATGATTTTTGGGACAGGATTTCTAGAAGAATTAGGGATCATACTTCCCCATGACTGTGAAATATTCAGACTCTCCAAGCATTGTTTTTCAATCCAAAAATCCTGACCCTCCTGGTCTTCTGAAAGCTTAGACAGTGGCAGACATATCAGAAAACTGGTTCTGAGTTCCTGTTGTGGATAAGACTTTAACATCTTCTCCAGTCTGTCTTTGTTTACTGTTGTTCAAATCCTAAGTGAAATAGGTCCAGGTGTTGAAGGATACCTGGAAGGAAGGAAGACTTGCGGGACACCTACTTTCATCTTGCTTTTTACTACGGAAAAATGATGGTACAGAAAGATGGTTTCTTTCACATTGAGAATGGAGTCAATACAAAATAGTAAGTATTTTCACACTCTGTTTCTGTATCTATTGTTAATACTAAGAATTGATTAGGTATATTTACAAAAGAGGACTTCAGAAAAAATGTTAAAATGCTGTTCCTTTGTACTGTCTTGCAGAGGGCAAATCTGAATAATAAGAGAACCTACATGAGGTAATGCCACCATGCACAGGGGACTGCAGTGAAGCCTGGAATGCAATGGTGTCTACTACTAAATTAAGCGCTCAGGCTTCTTTAGGTGTGTGTTGCCTCAACGCTTCTAAAACCATCTGCCAGACCGAAATTTGTAAGCTAACTAGCATTTGGAATATTAACATTTAACTACCACTTATTTCACTAAGAATTTAATACACGGTAATACATAGAAAGCCTGTATCTATGATGAAGAATAATTATTCTGTGCTCATCTTGCTTTTTGACACCAAAAGTGCAATCCTGAGCCGTATGCTTTTTCCTAAGCAAAATAGAAATTAATTAAAGAGCCTGTAGCAGCACTTTTACTATAGCTGCATATCCCCAAAAGCTCAGATATTAACTTTAGCATTCAGACGTAACCGACTTGTCAGGTACGCTTACCTGGAGGAATCCGTACTATCATTTGAGGTGTTCTGGCCAACAGAGCCCTGCCTTTACAGACTTACTCAAGCTCCTGCCCTTCTATTTGTTGGTCGGTGAGGGAACAGGTGGAAGAAATCTGTACCTGACCTACATTATACTGATTTCTAAACATGGAGAAGGACTAATTTACATCATGTTTGAAAACGCCAGTCCCTGCCAGTGGCTCAAAGCAGTGGTGATCTGTCCCACTACAAATGTCTTTGCTTTTGTCAGCTAAGTAATTTTTTTTCCATGTTACCTTGGTGTGGTGGCACAGACACCTCCCCCTACCCTGGGCCACTTCGCAGTGTTGCAGCCTGGGTCATATTGCAACGGTGATCCCGTGGCTACCTTACAATGCTAACCCCTGAGTCATGTTGCGATGGTGACCTCCGGGCCACCACCAGCCAACGTGCTTTTGATAATCATAAAATGCAAAAGGCTGGAACAGTTTGGAAACTTCTGACCTTAGCTAATGGAGCAGCAAGATAAAATAAGTCAACACTTTTGCTTTTTAGAGACGTGATCAAAGAGTTGGAATGGATAGACACCAGCCACCCCTGCTACTCCTGAATGCCTTGGATAGGTGCTGACAAAAGACCCACAGCCCTGCTTGAAGAAGGTCCAAGCTGGCCTGAGGTAAATGGCCACAGCAGAAAAATACTAACCAAAGTACTGACCAGAGTCAATCATCTTATAAATACCGGTCCTAAAGCAAGACCCCTTTGAGCTCTCTAAGATCACAGTGGGCTGTGTCTCAGCATCTGCCCCTAAGTTGGGATGCCTCTCAGGTTCAACTCTGACCATCTGCTTGTGATAAGCCAACAAAGGGAGATGTGAGTACTTGCAATCTCTAGGATTTTATGAAATCCTGGAGATCCCTGGGTGCCCAAATTTACTATAATCTGCAGAAAGGAAACACCTCAATCATAGGTTAACCTCTATACCTGTATAGAGCTGTTTGTGTGCGTTATTTCCTTTTTTGCTTAGTAAGCATTTTAAAATCTTATGTGAATTACTACCTAACCGATTATCGATCATTAGCTAACTACGCATTATTATGAATGTTAATATACTTTGAGTTGTTATATCTTTAAACTATTACTATCTCTTTAAGCTTACATATGATACACAACATGAAATTAAAGCACTGCGCTGAAGTCCCGTCGCCCAAATTCTCTTAGTCATAAACCATCAACCAAGTTTGCGCCTAGGGGTGGATCTAACATTATTCTCTGAAGGAGTTCAGAGAGCAAGGGGGTCTATTCTGAACCTTGTGATGCAATGGAAGAATCACCTTTACTCTATTTTACTCCCATTTTTCTTAGACATAAGACCCCATTGACTGGGTCTAAGATTTGATTTAGCTGCATCCGGGCTCCTCTCTGAGAAGGAGTCTAGAAAGCAAGGGGGTGCATTCTGAAACCCTGGTAACTCAACGGGACAGCCACCTTTACCTCTTCTTTTATTCCAAATCTCCACGAAAATCACCCTAACCCAACTCCAAGTCACTTTCCACTGCATTTATTTTCAAACACAAGTATTTTGAGTAAATCATTCTAATTAATTTACCTTGCAGTAAGTAATGTAGTGACCTTGCCATCACATCAAATCTCAATTTGTTTCTCTTAAGTCCTGTCAAACCCATTTGAACCTTGTCAAATTATTTCAATAAATCATTGAGTGAGGTGTATTTCACTCATTTGGTGGGAAACAGAGTCCTAAGCCAAGATTCTGAAACTCGTGATTTGAGTGATTTAAAGGGGAACCACACCAACCCATTACACTTGGTCCTATTTATTTTTTCCTAGCTTTGTAGACCACACTAACTGGAATAAACTTACTTACACTTCTTATCAGTTATGGCTACTTATCTTATAAGAATGACAGAAACCATATTAAACATAAAATTGACTTCTCAAATATTCTTGCATTAAGTGATGAGGCTTCTAGGAAATTGGGTCATTTCTAATTATAGTAACGTGGTTAATTTCGTCTTTCCTGGTTTTTTTATTACATACTATTGAAAAAGAAAAGAGAAAGAGGCTTTATTTTGTTTGAAAAACCAACTACAGGCCCTCTCTAATATATCATAATTATTTTAATTTAAAACATTTGTAATAAGTAAGTTGTGGGTAATTTCCAATTAAGAGAAGTCAGTGTTAAGAAACCAAGAAGAAGGATTAGAAATGGCATAAGCTTATTTACTAAACCTACAGTCATAAAAACACTCCCTTGGGAAGAACACTTAGGTTCTTTGGGCAAGTTCTGCTCCATTCCCAATTGTTACCTGCAAATCTGTGCCGCATACCTTGCATGCATTTATCATTCAAAATAGTCACGTCACTGATACTAATATGATCTCTTTGAGGATCAATGAGCAACTCTTTAATGCTGCTCTATGGATAAATGCTAGATATCAACCCTGCCAACAGAGACTTGCCAAATGCGTTTAAGCCTGAGAATTAGCTCCATGCTGCGGCACCCACTCTAAGAACAGCTACAGACTGAACAGAGGATCTCATTTCTTCACTCTTCCTTTTGAAATGGTACAAGACTTCCTTGTTACCTTTCAAAAAAAAAAAAAACCCAACAAAAAACCTCAGCATATACCTTGTTCTTATCTCCACAGCGCGTACAGTAAAAAATGCTGTCACACCACTGGATATTTTGTGCCACAAGTATGTGTTCATATTATCACACTTCTCAGCTAGTCCATGGCTGAAAGAAACTATGCAAGTGAAGAGCAGCAACAAAGGTAAGAGAGAAGCGAGGTTAGCATATCATCGGGAGTTGGGGTGGAGGGAAACAACACTGAAGAACAAGCATTCACTGAAAAACTCGACGAATAAGTGTTGGCAACAGCCAGCATTCATAATAAAGTTGTTAAAATTTAGAAAGCTAACATCCAAGTACTGTACCTAGGTGCTTCTTTCCTGCCCTGCCCCCACCCAAACCCCAGAAAAAGTTAGAAATATCTTCTATTTATTACTGGTTGGTTACAGTTTTCTGCAGGCTATATGCTACTGTTCACAGCCAGATAATTTCTGCAAACAATAGGTTATCCCTTGTTCTTCTGTTCAGACATTAAAAAGGAAAAAAAGCTGAAATAGTATATAGCTGCCTTAACCTACTAGTGCTCAAGCACAAGCAAGTCTGAGCAATGATTGCCTCAAATCATGCTTCATTTTTATAAATGGGCTAGTCTAGTTTCTACTGCACAACAGTCACAAAGATTTCTGTTTTGTGGCTTATTACCAAGTCTGGATTTGACAAGGAAGCTAGTAATAAGTCTCTCAAGTATATGAAAGTATTTATGTAAGGTTTTCTCCATCAGTATCTTACAGTGTTACCTGAATCATAAGCTGCAGTGCACTTGGGTCCTGACATTGTAATGCTTAGGTAGTAAGACCCCTCTCTTTAAAACAGATTTTTAGGGAATGGGAAAAAATGGAGAAAGCCAGCAACATTTCTTTATGGAAAGCACTCACATGTGAGAAGGCTAGCCAAGCAGGGGAAAAGGTTCCTTACTAGCTCTTGTTGTTGATTCCAGCTTGCTATCATTATTTTGCTTTGCCTGGGAAAGGGTCATTTATTTTTGCCTTTTTAATAAAACTATTTTCCTTATTCTGCTTTTCCAAACACAAAAAGGAACAAAAGATCCTTTAGCCTGCTACCCTTGTGACGCAGCATTTGTCCCTAGCATTCTGGAGTTCAGAAGTCCAATTTCTAGAGAATGCGAGGAAGGAGAAGAGCAGTACGTGCTGTCGGCACCCAGGAAAGGATTGCAGGCTGCACAATCTAGGCTGACTGAAACTGTGCTCAGGCAACAAGGCATCTCAGGAGAAAGCCACTAGCGCTTTTCCACAAAGCACTAATCTTTGCAAGTTTTAAAGTAAATATTCTAGGACTGCTATAACACGTTTGCAGTTACTTATTTCACATCAGCCTAACACTATTCTGTTCTTCCTCGTATAAATATGTATCGCTGTTCCTAATGGAACCTCATGCTTGCTTTCATCCCTCTTTCTTGAACCAGGTTTCACTAAACAAGTTTCACTTGTTTACATTTTACAGTTAGATTTAAATTGCCTGACACCCCCCCCCCCCCCCCCACCCCCCCCCACGCTCTTCG
>NW_010433317.1:0-4442 GCF_000710305.1 Buceros rhinoceros silvestris | reverse complement strand
TTCATCTTTTTACATTTTACAGTTAGATTTAAATTTCCTGCCACCCCCCTCCCTCCCCCCCCCCTTTTGGGTTTTTTGTAAATCATTTGCAGCTTGTCAGTTCAACAAACTGAGAGGAACCATTTTTGATTCAGATCCACATTATTTAGATTCCTTCGGGATTTCCAGTTTAAAAAAAAACAAACAAAACAAACCACCCCCCCCCAAACTATCCTCTGTGAAGAGCTGCTGCAAAGAACGCTCTTCTCATTTATTTGCTTCTGTGCACAAACTTGTTTACTGCAAACCCATTCATTGCCTGCAAATAATTTATTTCACTTGCACAAAAAGTAGAATTAACAGCTTTCTAATGCTATTGATTAAACAGTTATTTGCCATTGTGAAATCAAGACTGATCCTTAGTGCCCTATTTCTCCTAGCCAGATTTGCTCACCTTTAGAAGACAAGTTTTCCTACTCCTTCTTGGTCAAATGCATACTCCTAAGCAGCATTTCTAGGTGGTTCAGACACAGCATATCCACTATGTATTTTTTTTAATTGTGCATTATCTAAATGTAGATAGAAGCTTCAGCTCCTAGTCATAGGCTGATCACATAGTGCCCGATTATTAACCTTTTTCACTAAAAAAAAAAATATAGTTCTGTGCCTTTTAAACCCACCCCTTTTAATCTTCCCTTACGTCTGCTGCTTTCCATTCTTTTCTCACCCAAGTTTCTGAAGTGGGATACACGCAGGTAGTTCTGGCACGGACACATTGGTTTGAACAGATTTCTATTTCCAACTCTTTGCAGCATAACTTAATAGCACCAGTACACAGCAGAACTGCTTACTTCACTATCTGTATTATTAGTTTCTCTTGTTCCAATACCACTTGTTCTATTTAATTAATTCACCAGGAAGTTGTAGAGCTCTGAGCAAGTGCTCCTGTTCAGCACAGGATGCAGGACTGTACTCACAGCTTTCTGGCAGCTCCGCTTTGATCTCTCAGTCTCCTCTCTTCTGGTGGGTTTTGTCCAATGAATTCTATTACTGTTTGTGACTTCTCACACCTCTGCTTTTGTCACAGATCCTTTTTCAGAAAGCTCTAAATTAGCTAATGATTTCCCAGCCACATTACCTCATTTCATGAGGCATAAGTGCTAGTTGGTAACAGCTAAGCTATGGACTCAGTTCTGGATTTACATATCTACGTTTTCTTCTGGGAGAGAAATGTATTACACAGCAGCTGGGCTACAAGAACATCATTTTAGTGCAATTCAGTATGAAGAATATCTTTGTTAGAAAGTGACATCTGTCTTAAAGTGTAAATGAACCAGTAGATCAGAGCTCCACTCTCTGTGTGTGTGTTTATTTAAGAGGCTACTAATTATCCCCCACATTTCACACTGGTCATTGTGGGTTTTTTCCCCACAAACATTAAGGAATAGTTGTCTTTACTAAGAGCACTTCCATAGATTATATTTGTAAAACTGAAAAACACACCTCATCTTCATGAATAAATGACACATTCTGTTTCTGACAACTTACACAGAGAATATAAAGGCCCAGAGCCCTGTTTTCATAACTCTGCCCCAGCTTCCCCATCATCATGCTTGTGCCTTATGTGACTTCACAGGACAGCACATGCAGTTGTGCGGGAATGCAGTCCAGCCTTATCTAAACTGGCTGGCATAACAAGCCCTAAACAACTCTCAAGCGTACACAAAATCATGAGCATTACAATGTGTGTGCAAACTTGATAGTCCTAGTTCCCTGTAATCCTCAGTTTTTTGGGACTGAACACTTGAATTTAAACAGAGAAAGGGATTTAAACAGCCATACTCCACACTGCAGCAGCTGTATTTTCTGTGCTCAGCTGTCTAATAAATTCTCCCTGACTGAGATCAAGCTCATCCAAGCCAGCAAGCTAGCTAAAATGGGAACTCCAAAAATCAGCTTGTTAAGGAGGTAAAATACCCAGCATAGCCAAGAGTTAAACTCTCACTCTCAGAAGTTAATGCACTTACTTAACTCTTCTTACAGGGAAAAGGAGTTGGGTTTTTTCGGTTTTGTTTCCTTTCCAGCCCCAGTGAAAAAATGATTCAAGGTCAGCTCAGTCTTTTATAAGGAAAACCTGAGGGAGGAAAATTGACACCACTATGACTAACCCCATCACTGGAGCAGCTAGTTTGGTATCCTAGACACTGAAATTAATGTGGAAGGTCTATGTTCTTCTTCTGCAAGACAGCCTTCACTGTGGGACCTTAAAAGGCTACAAATATAGACAGCACCTGAGACAGACAGAGCTTTAAAATAGAATTTCTTCATGCTCCAGAAATTACAGATATTAAAATTTTGGGGGATCAAGCCTTGGTTATGTCATTCCAATGCTTTGTCTAAAATGGGATTTCTTATTTCTTTAAAAGTTTCTTTATTATTAAATGTGGTCAACTTTACAGAGAATTGCAATTTTAGGAACTTGGGTACATAGATAAAAGTATTTGTTGAAAAAGCTTTATGTTTGTTTAAGAAAAAAGGAAAAAGCAAGACTTAGATGCCTAACAAACATAAGCTTGAAATGGAATTTAGGTGTTTGAATCCAAAACTGAAATTTTTCAAAAACCCGTATTACTCTGCTTTACCCTGGAACCTGAAATACCTTAGTTCTTATGCCCACCCTTAAAACTTTTGGTCTGAATCTTGGCATTTGAGTGTTTTCAGATGCATCTCATTTTCCTAAGGGTGAGTTTCCCGAGGATAGGGGGAAAAGAAAAGAAGGCTAAAAAGAGCAAATTAGATATAGCATATAGACATTGAAGTCCGAGGCAGCAAAAACAGTGGAGATGTAAAACCAGTAACTAATACGTTTAAGCAATTAGGAGTGAGTTAACACACACCTTTATTCTTTTTACTTGCAAAGATAAAATGATGAGTAAAAATACCCTATAATTGAGAGTAGCTGAATGCTTTGACACACAGATTGAGCTCCAAACCCTCTTGATTATTCCACATATTATTCCACATATGAGGCAGCTTGGGATTTGCAAATAAGTTTCCCCTGAATCTAAGACCCTGAAAGTTTGATTTGGTGTCTGTGGTCAAACCACAGATACTGTTGTGTAAGAATGAGGAGGTGGGATGATATTCTATTTGTTTTTGAAATGGAGTGTCTTTTCAACAGTGAATGTTAGAATGTTACTGAACACTGCATTTTTTTTCTACCCTGCACACTAGTGCAGCTTCCAAAAAGAAAAAAAAAATAAAAAACAACAAACCCCTAAAACAAAAACCAAACAACCCACACAACATGGGGCAGAGTGCCCACTTTCCAAGATAGCCTCCTTGGCTCAGTCATTCTTCAAGCTTAGGAGGACATCCCTTCACCTGCTGGACAGCCAGCCCAGTCAAAGAAGGCTTTTATATACAAAACAGCTTTCCATAATCTACAGAGTGTTCGGAGCGTTCTAGGATGTGGATTCGAGCAGACAAAAAGAGATGCCTAAACATAAGAGAAGGGAAGAATAACAACGACAGCTTATTAACTGTCTGCATTTAGGTGCCTGTTTTGAAACCTAAATGTCTGGACTCCATTTGAGTGACCAAACCCTCTCAAGTACTCCCCACAATGCACATGGGTTTGAAATTAGACTTTGAAGTTAGTTGTCAAAATCTCTAGCTAAATCAGTAAAGTTCTCATGGGTTAATAGTTACCACTTATTTTCTTGGAAGGCACACAAAGTGCAGTCCTAGATGTTCTTGAAGAATGCTAATCCTTTTCCCGTGTTTACTAATATTTTAGTTCCCTTCTTTGTGTGCTATTAAATAAAGTTTAAGAATGAAACCTTCGGTACAGTTATGCTGGCTGTAGGCAGTCTTTAAACCTCTCCAAAAAACCTCCTTCAGAACTTTGAAATTTCTATGGCAAAACAGTACATTAAAATTACTCCAAACAAATTATTATGTTAAAGAGAAGGAGAAATGCAGAAATCTTTAATATAATATGAAATTAGCATGTATTTTTCTCTAGCTACAGATAACAACATCTTTTTACAGTCTGAACTTCTGGTTTACACACACACAACTATGCTATTAGTCTAGAAAGGAGAAGTTGTTTTTACTGAAAACAGCATTTCTAAAATAGCCAATTTAAAGAAAAATACATGAGCTTACTAGTTGTAAGAAAAGGGAGAAGACTGCATATTTTCATGCCATTGTTATTGAAAATCCTGGCATAGAGAGAGTGCATAAACAAGTACAGCTTGGCAAAAGTATGAATAAAAATTTTGCTAGCACACAGGGGTTTTTTGTTTACTGTCAGTATAGGTCTTGTGAGCAAAAATGAGATCACAGAACTGCTTCTGTCTGCCGATATAAAGCCAATATAAAAGATTGCAAGTTCTTCCAAGGGTACATATTATAGTCTTGCTCTGAAAACAAACAAAAAAAACAAAAAAAAAGGAAAG
>NW_010433316.1:0-1690 GCF_000710305.1 Buceros rhinoceros silvestris | reverse complement strand
GTCAGTCCGATGGCACGGATTCAACTTTAGAGAATAACAATTGGCAGAGAAGGGTAAGCAGAGCACTCAAAAAGGCTATAAATTACTTCGTAAGTAAGTATCAGCGGAGCTTTCTCTGCAGCCGGCGGGAATTTTTCTGGCCACTTCGTCAAGACCTTATCAGGGAGATGTTCATGATTTATTGCTCCTGAATGTTTTCGTAAGGGGCCCCTGGGCAGATAGAAGAGCCAGGACCTCCCCTGCAGCCGCGGAGAGTGCATCGCTTCAAGCTGTACCCTCGCGGGGGGGCCCGAGGGGAATTCTGAGCTGCAGTCCATATCTCTGAAGGATTTTTTAAGGTCTCTAAAAGCAATCTCCAGGCAGCTGTAAATTTTTTAGAGTTAGTTCTAGAGGCACAAACAGCAGACTTTATCCTATATATACAAGGGTCCCGCCCCTCTTAGTATAGCCTTTGAAGACTTAAAAAACAACTTTCTTTCCCGCCGATTCGACCGACACTGCTACCATGGCACAAACAATAACACACAAATTCTCGGTACGCTCCTCTGCCTTACTCAGAGGCAACTGTGGTCCGCCTCGTCCTTGAGCAAAATTATTCTGTGGGATTTCAAATAATCCCCGGCTAAAGCATTCACGGAATGCATGCCTCGGCGGGGCCTCTTTTTAATTTATGGCCAATTTACCGCCCCAAGTCTTTAAGTACCTGAAAAGTCTTTTTCACCTCAGTCGACTGAATCATTTATATCGCCGGACTGGAACCAGCCGGTGGCTGCCTTGGATCACTTCGGGACGTCACCAGATGTGGCAACTTGCTGTGATACTGGGCACCCAGCCTCTCCCATTGGGGACCATTTTATACACGTTTCTAATATAGAAGATGCAAAAATGGCACTTTATTGTGCAATGACACAGGGCTATATAGTTCCCCCAGAAGCCTCGCCCATCGTGGGTGGTTACTGCCTTGCTGTTACGTAAGCACGTAATCTTCCGACCGCCCACACTGCCCCCAAGTGTTCTACAACAATAGTGCATATATTATGTGGAAAATACCAGACTAGCATAAAGCATGTACAGTTAATGCGATTGTAAGTTTGGCATTTTCAGTCAGCTTTGTGGTCAGGATATCTGACTGTTCAGAGTAGCTCAGTGTGTGAACAGAAATTGATAATACTTTCTAGTGTGATATATTTAACAGATAATTTACTTTGTTATTATGACTATTTTGGAAGCTTAGATATGTGTTAATTATGTGCTAATTTGGTTGTCTTCTTTAAAGTAGAAGTTGATGAAAGTATAAAAAAGAGGGACAAGACTGCGGGATGTCATTTCTTTTGAGGGGTTACTGGGTTGAAGAGGAATAGAGATAGTCGAGTTTTGTGAAGGTGCACATGAGTATTGGCAGCACAAGGAGCTCCTGTGCGGCTAATAAAATGTTCCAAACTCCCCTTGTGTTAGTTTTGACCTTGGTGCAGCTCGTTGTAGTTTCAGATGATGTGCATGAAATAAAGTGAGGGGAAGTTTTGTGGCTAAACTCCTGTGCCAAGTCTTTTTGAAGTCATATGCAGCAGCTGTGTTGTAGCTAAAGCAGAATTGTTCCACTATGATATATTGTATAGCTAGTAAAGGTTGCTGTCACTGGTTTGGCCGAGGTAAAACACTAAGATCCGATAATGTAATACCTTCCCTATCC
>NW_010433315.1:9632-13685 GCF_000710305.1 Buceros rhinoceros silvestris | reverse complement strand
TTCCAACCAGATGATTCTATGATTCTATAATCAGTGAGCCATTGTCCTTTATTGTACTGTAATATGAAATCACACATGACATTAGAGCTCATGCAGGGCACTCCTGACTCTGGTCACTTTTTCTTTCAGCTGTTCTAGCCATACATTAAGACCACAACACATTGCTCTTTCAAAGTTTTATTTATGGTCATTTATGGAAAGATTTTTTTCAAAGTGGAAGGAAGCTGAAAAGTAGGGAAGAAAACAAACATCAGGAAGAGTAAAATATGCCAAATGGAGTAAAATAAGAAAGACAGAAAAAGCACGCATCAGTTGGGCTGTAAACAGGAGCCAGGGCTACTGGACTCAGCTCCCTTTGGTGAGGCTAAACTGGACAGGGCGTAAAAACCCGCTGGATGAACTCAACCAGAGAAGTCCTTAGATATGACAGATAACAGTGTGAGATGCTATCAAGCACTCCTACAGAGTGCTGTAGGAGACATCTGTGTTTCACACGTGGTTAGGGAGAAGTTATGTGTGAAATTACCAAACTTCACAGGTAACTAGAGAGGAGCACTGGGAACCTCTGGGGCATCCAAGTCTTGCAAGGTCAACTGTGCCTGGGTGGCCAGATCAGTATTATCTTTGAAGGTTAATTAACAATGGTAACAGAAATAACAAATATGGCTATAAACATCCCAAAACTAGCACAAATGGGAAAAAAATAGTAAGTGATTGGTTGTTTATCTGGGCGAAGATTGAGGCGGAGAAATGTAGGGGTAAACTGGTGAGAGGAAGGAACAAAAATGGGATAATAAGGTGTGGAACTACTCATATGAGGATTTTGAAACCAGTGGGCATATCCGGAGACTATAAAAGATTCATCTAAATTCTGTGATTTTATCTACCCAAAAATCAGGAGTATGGTGGTTAAACCCCTGAGAACTGATTAAGGGGGCTGACATGGAGGATACCAAAGTTTTACTGCATTGCTAGCAGCTGTGCAGTATTAAAAGCTCATCTAGACATCACTAAGAAAACTGTATTTATGTAGCAAAGATTCCTAGCTCAACAGAAAGGGTGTTTAGAGAACACTCAAGAAGAAGGGTTTAGCACTCCTTAATTGTAACTGACAAAAATTCATGGGAGGCTTGTCCTGACTCTACAAAATCAAAGAATTACTAAGATATGAATGTGTAGTTTTCTCATGCAGTGCTTCTTAGATTGCATAAACAAATTTTTAAACACAGTAATTGTTATGAATTTTGTATACCTTCATGTACAGAATTAATGGAGAGAAGGAAGCAGTGCAGGAGGAAAAATAAGTGTGTTAACAGTGTTTTCTTCTGAAGTATTGGCACTTTGTAGAAGTCACACTTTGTAGAATTATTTCTATTTAATTATACGTTTCACATTATACACTTTCAAAACAGCTGACAAAGCTAGCATAAGAATGGGAAGAAGAAAGAACATCAAACAAGTGGTAGGCAGCAAATTAAAGCCTAAAGTGGGAATAAAAATATTCCTCACGAAGTCACTTGCCATAATCAAAGTTTAGACAGAAGTGACAAGGATAAGTGCGAGGATATCAACAACAGAGAGATTAAATAAATGTTCATGAAATTTGATTCAGAGTACATTTGCCCTTTATCTGCAAAAGAACAGATGCTCTAGCTAGTTCGAAATTATGAAACTGTAGCTTCAAAACACACTCCTCTCTCCAGTGAGCAGATTTAAAATTTAAATTAGTGTCTCTATGTTGTATTTGCAGTAAAAACAGACTACCATGCTTTCTATCAAGTCACAGGACTCAGAAAATACATCTTACTTACAATGAGTTGTGATTGACCACTTAAAAGTAAAATAGGTGCTTTACATCATGCAGACAGGGGAAACAGTTATCAAAAAGCATAGAAATTCACAGTGTTAAAAGAACACACAAAATTCCCTCTCTGATTTACCAGAAATGAATACATTTGTTATAACTTGTTCCTGACATGTGATAGACCATATGTTGGCAATCCTGACCTAAACCACATGGGCAGTCATTCTCTATAACCGGTTGTAAATTTCATTACCTAGTTCAGAAACAAACCACAATAAAAATACTAACTTTTCTAAATTAAATAAAAATCTGATTCCCAGAAGAGAGGGAAACCAAATACTACATCATTTATTCTTCAAATTCCAAAACTTTTCTTCAGATGGAATGACAATGTTTACTCTGAGAAACCGCAGCTTCCAGCTGACACAGAAGTTGTGAATGGAAAGTCGTAGGAATTCTGCCATCTTTCTTTCCTATTTAATCCATTAGGATAGCAGGGAGAGACAGACAGAACATACTGTAGAAATCTGCATCTTAATTGCTCACTTTTGTGTGAAATATAGCATTATATACACAATTATGCAATAAGCATTTCACCTAGGGATGGGTTGTGAATTCCCAAGGGACTAAGTAAAGAATCATGAAAGACTCTTATAGTGCAGTGTTACTTTAAAACACACAGCCATAATATCAAGCAGATCTAAACAGGCATGATGCTGAACAGTTTACATTTTCAAACATTTTCCATGTATAAAGCTACTTACTGATTTACAGGCCTGGCTCCATTTTGAATCCACCATGTACTTGTCCCACTGTCCACAGGAACATTGTAATGACAGCAGCTTTACTTGGGTTGACGTGAATAAGGGGAAATTGAAAAGCCGATCAATACTAAAGCAATCACAGGAAAAAAAGTCTTCATCTCATATCCTAATGCTGCAGAAGTTGAAGTGGAGTTGAAGGAGACCTTATTGATACAGACAAGAGAATACACACAACCACCATTACCAGTGAAGTGGAGATGACCAGAGGAAATCTTTCAAACTGTCAGGCAAAAAGATGAGAAGTATATAGTGACAAATGAACTAAGTATGACTGATTTCTCAAAAGAACAATGAGAATAGGAGGCATCATATAACCCTTTGGCAAAGTAGATTGAAGAAAGAACATGGGCATGGAGTGATGTGATTAATCAAAGTGAAGTGCAGATCACAGAAGTGGAAGTTCAAAGAAGATTGAGAAAATTGCTTAATTGGAAAGCACCAGTGGGGGAAAAAAAATAGAATCACCAATTATCAGATAACAAGCTTTACGAGTCAGTAGCCTCAATTCAAAATACATATGAGAAGCTGGAGGAGTAGGTAATGGCAGGAAGGATTCAATTAATTAAAGAGGTGGAAGATTTGTTACACTAAAACAGGCTTACATGCAGGTTTGAGAGAATGTACGACTAAAGAACATACAAAACAGAGGAATATATTCCCTATCCCTTTGGAACAGATCTGCATTAGTCCATGGAGTAAAAAGGCCTTCTTGGCAGCTAAAGCAGACATTGCAGAAATTTGATAATTTATACCAAACAAGTTCTTGTTATCAGAGAAATAGAACCTGAGAAAAGAAGAAAGGTTTCCCAGCAGGGCAGAACAGCCTTTTCCAGGAAAAAAAGACATTCATGTTTTAAGTCCTCATCAGAGGGGATTCCTCCATATGCTATGAAGCAATCTTTAGATGAAATTTATCTGAGCCCAGAAAAATAGAAATAGTGTGATGAATCAGTTTGACCAGGAAAAAGCCGGGGAAAAGGACATTTTTTGGTATCTTATAAGACCAGTCAAAGCTGTGCTCATAACCCATCTGTGTCATAGTCATCCATTATTGTTCTATTCTTCCACTCCTTTACTCCCCTTTCTGGGTCAGCTTTCTCTTTTTCTGTGTATTTCAACTCATTTTCCTTTTCTACTGCAAATAACTGTCACCATGTGGTTCAGTAAGAATATTTCTTTGGTTCTGAGTTAATAAACACCTATAAATTCAGATATTGGGGTCAGATATTTTTTTGACGTGACAATATGGTTTTTTACAAAGCTCTAAGTGTTATTGTCAGCAGAATTCAAATTTTGTAGGATCAAAATGTTTTGATCAAATGCAGAGATCTGATGATAGAAGTTCTCTAAATTTCATGTACTCTTTTAGCTTTTTAAAATCTTTCAGTTTTTCTCTTGAATATGCCTGCTCAGTTTGCTCCCTAC
>NW_010433315.1:0-9524 GCF_000710305.1 Buceros rhinoceros silvestris | reverse complement strand
CTACACGTTATCAAAAACATCTGGGATGAACCTCTTATTTACAGTCAGGACACACACTGTAGATATGTCTGAAAGTTTGTGGCTTTTGTTTTAACTTGAAAATTTTTGGCAAACATTACTTTGTATCTCTATGCTAGAATCAAATAGAGTAGACTTCTGGTATAATCTAAAAAAAGGCAATATCACATAATTAATCGTAAAGTTGAAAGTGAGGAAAAGACTGATTATTCATGTTTTCTAATGATTCAAGCAAATCATTAATCTTTCATTTGCAGCTGAGCAAACTGGAGATGATAGGAGGTGTGAACTCTGTAGAGTATCTTTTTTTTTCATTTTCACTCAACAAATTTAGCAACAAGAGAGAGGCTGGATTCCTGCTTAATTCCAATAAAAAAAAGTTCTGTCTGACTGACTATGTGAGAAATTGTTCTTTTTCCATATAATCTAGTGACAGTAGAGGAAACAAACAGAGGTAACAGTTCAACCAACTCTAGTTAACACAAATTCATTTAGGGCATCAGGTGGTCCTCAGTTAGATAAGTGTACACAACAGCTGGACTGATATTATTCTAAGCACGTGCTCCTCACTACTTGCGAATCTGCAGCACAGATGTGAATAAATCTAAGCCTTCAAAATATTGCTGCTTTTTTTCTGACTAGTGAAGGATTTCCAAAAAGCAAGCAAACAATAATAAAAATAGTTTGCAGTGCTTTATTGTTAATACAGATTAGCAGTAGGCACAACTCAAATAGTGTCCACTTCTCCTGTGCTCCAGAGCCAAGTAACCCTGAAGTAGAGCCGCTTTGCTGCTTACACCTGGATTTTGACAACTTCATCCCAACCTGATGCACACAATATGGAGGCACTGCCTCTTATCGATATTCACACACCATGGGAAGCATGAGCATGAGCTTAGAGGATGTGTTAAAACAGGATAGTCCAATGTCTCCTCTTCACTCAGAAAGGCCTGGCATTAGAGCATACTTTGTATACCTCTCAGCAAAGAGCTAGTTCTAGGCACCTCCAACTTTACAACGAATTAGGCAACAGGTACTCTAACCCACATTTGGAGAGAGTTTAGACATCTACATTCTGCATTCACCCCAAAAGCACTAAAAACTCTTCACACATATCTCTGCACGGGCTTGTTTTATATCAAGGTAACATCCAACACATATGGCGTCCAACTGCTACACCTTTTCTGTCCCACTGGTGTTTTACCAGCTGTGCTTCTGGTGCATTCAAATGAAGAGACACACCAAATTACACCTCTGAGCACGTATGCGTTTCCATGCACAAAGCCCTCCAATACCCAGTGCAGAGACCCTCGTGAAGAAACCTCTGCCAATGGAGGTATAGCCTACAATTCTTAAAACCCCAGATCCTGTCAGCTTAGACCTGTGCCTGGAGAAACACCAGACAAAGTTCTGGCCCCTCTGCCCTGCTCACCAGACACAATGGCGAAATTTGCCATAGTTCTGACACTCAGGACTGAAAAATGTATTATTCCCTGTTTACATAGAACAGAACTGCCTTCTTCCCTGACTTATTTTAGCTATCCTTAGTCTCCCCACCATACACAGCTGCCAGCTAGCAGCGTAATAATCAGGTCCCCGTTAATTAAAGAGAGACAATCAGACCTTTTACTATAGGAAAGCAAGGGGAATGCTTAATTAGAACTGGGTCTCAGATAAAGTCTGGAGCATCAGCTAGACCATCCTCCCAGATGAGGTCAGAGAGAGTTTTTTTCTGCTCACAGGATGCAACACAGCTAAACAATGAGCCAGAGCCTTCCTGCCAGCCCTGAGCAGAGCAACGAGGAGGTATCAGTACAGCCAAACAAACTGATGTCAGAACGTGTCCAAAACAATGTGATTTCCACTCTACTTCAGTTTATTGCCTCTTCAGATTTAGGATTTGATAATCAGAACATTTGCCACCATTTATTTAACTATGACAACATTTATCGGGACACACAAATTCAGAAAACAGGTTTCTTTGTCACAGAATCTCTGGATTTCTTAAACTTTTATCTTAAATGCTATGCTGTTTTTACCACTCTGAAAATGGCCCTTTGACTTTTAGGTCCTCTGGGAATATTGAAAACAAAGCATTTCTTCTAAAACTGAGTATTCTGTAGATTTCAACTTTACTACAGATTTACACCAGCACAACTAAGAGCCAAATTTGGCTTTCTATTTGTCATTACTCACTGACTTTATGGATGGCCTGGCTAATGTGATCCATGATTTATGACATCAAATATTGCTGAACATAGCCAAATATTCCAAATTCTTTGTAATTATCACTGAGCTACACAAACAGCGGGAACTTTCTGCCAAATCCAGATACAAAAGTGAGTCTGAATTGTCTGCCAAAGGAAAGAAAACAAATGCATTATTTTCACCCCTTTCTAATAATGTGTGCTTTTCCATTGTCTTCAAGTCTGCAAGTTAACTGCCTATCTGAATGAGTTACTCTATGAAATACACTTTTGCATTATTTTACATCCCCCTCCCCCACCCCCCCACCTCCCCCCAAATTACAAACCTACTAAAAGAGCGGTGTTTGTGGATCGAACCAAGGATCTTTCTCAGATGTTATTTTTAGCTATACTCCTACATGGTCAGCAATCTTCTCCTTGCCCTGGATGCTCTGGCGTTTTGTAGCAGTGGGAATTCATGGAGCAAAATTTAGATGTTCCCAGCAGCTTTCATCTGTAACACTACTATACCTCTAGGTACAGACCCCATCAACTGACCAGCATGGAAATGGTCCTCTGAGATATGCTTAAAAGAGCATCTATGGTCTCTCACTACGAGCTTTTGATTCGGGAGGGAGGGGAGGATATTATTAGTTATTAATAATGAGAAAAATATATTATTGTTTATGCTCCCTGCTAGTAAGCGTGTCTTCATTCTGGTAAGTGTTCACCCAGATTTGTCTTACTCCACTAGCAGATATTTAAGAATACATACAGAAGAGGTCAGTCATTCTTTGGTCTGTGCCAGGCTCTGTGTTGCACCTCTCTCTAGAAAAGCCAGAAAACGTAAATACTAGGTCTTCACAAAGTTGATTCCATTCTCTGTGGCCAGTTTGTTCTTTCAGGTGTCAATGATGTGATAGGTACAAACTGATATAGATGTTTTAGCAGACGTATGAAAATCCCTTCATTCCCATTATATTGGGTCCTTCCCTGCGCTCTTATGTATTAGTTGTTATTTCTGCTAGACTGACTGTTTGCTATGCAGAGCAGGACGCTCTCTGTGGGTTTTGCTTTGAAGGTGTAGTTCTGGGCAGCTAGAAACAATCAGGTTCTTTTGAGCTCCCGATGACTTATTTGTTATCGAAAGAAGCTTTGCGGGATCTTTGCTCCTAAAGTGGATTAGGTTAGAAGCAATATTGTTTGGAGGATGAAGTCACTATTCTTTTTGTAATTACAAAGTAGGAAACAAGCAAAACAACGCTCTACAAATAAAACCACTTTAAAATTCTAGCAAAAAATAATCTCAATTCTTCTCAAAAAACAGTCTTTCATATGGATGTTACAAAGGAGAATAAATTTAAATTTCATTTGGCTGAGTACTATTCATAAAGTGCAAATGTTGTAAGTCTATTTATCAGGCTGGCTGGAACATTACTAATAATAAACAGGAGAGACTGGATTCTTATTATTACAGTCTAATAAGCAAGAATTCTCTCTCACTGTGCTTTAAGCTCTTTTCTGTGAAGCAAGAAATAAAATACATTGAAAATACTGTTATCACTCTTCAATCCCCCAACCTCTTCTTAAAAGTTATCAGTATTTCAGATAAGTTGTTGAATAATTGAGTGCTTTGAAAACTAAGAGGAGATTTATGTCAGGAAGAGATAAGCTGCCCCAGGCCTGTGCACCTCATTTGTACAGGTTTTTTTAGGGAAAACCCCACAGGTAGTCTGACCATACTAGTGAAATGTCACATCTCTTACATGGTACCTTCCTTTTAAGGAAGTTTACTACATTTTTAACTTCTCAGAAGTATCCCACTTTCCATGTTCTCTAGAAGGTCAAAGTCCTTAAAATAAACTGCAAGAATCTAGTAGGTCAACTTCTAGAACTAAATATTCCTCTCCTTTTCTTCCGGAAAATTACTCATCAGGGACTCTTCAGGATCTCCGCTTTGTGTTTCCATTTGCTACAACTTTTAGAATAACCATCTGAGTAGACTTCAAACAGACACATGGCCTCCTAGAGACAGAAGTTTTAGCCACTTTTTTACTGAATCCATTTACATTGTTTTTTATCCCTTTCCTTGACCAAAGAGTAGTAGTTTTTCTGTGACTTCCCCACTGCAGCTCTACTTTTAGGCAAGCCAGAATACAGAGAAGTCAATACAAGCCATAAGATTCAGTCCAGCCTTGAAATAAAAAATTTTATTTCACTCTGATGCAGCAGCAAGGAAGAAGTCTGACAGTCTAACACAAGTACATATACTGCTTTATTTTTCAAGAAAAACAGACCTCTGTACAAAAGTTCATCAAGTCGAAATATCAGATTTCACAGAGAGGGAAATGATCTAGCTTACTGTATATTCTATGCTATATCTGCTACATGTTCCTGCTTAGCAAAGTCCTGATAAAGTGAATTTCACTCCAAGTTTCCTGCACTTGGAAGCACAGCAAACAGCTCCATGCACATACTTTAATTGCATTAGATTACTATATACAAGATTATTATTTTCTTCTTTTATTAATTGCTGTAGCATTATGTCCTATACCAAAGTGGTATTTTTTCCATATATTGTCCCTCTTCTAAATAAATTTCATTACTTCCTGTAAAAGAGGAAAAATGTACATCTAAGGAATTAATGACTATTGAATGTAACTTCAATATCTTAAAGAACATTGGAATAAATTATCGAATAATCTAAATGTTCATTAATACCAAGTGGGTAATAAGAACCATTTAACATGTATTTATGAAAAACAAATTGTGTTCATGCAACACAATTTCCTTCTTTGACAAAATAATTGGTTAAGTGGATGAGTGGGAAGCATGAAATGTGACCTAGCTTGTCTTTATTATGGTTTTCGACACAGACTGACATGACAACCTCACAATCAAACTAGAGAAATACATTTTAGATAAATCTGCTGTACAGAAGGTTTAATAAAAAATAGTTCCAAGTCTATTTTTGACCAAAAAGTAATTCGATTGATTGTTACAGAGATATGTCCTATGTATTAAATTCTTCAATCTTTTCATTAGGGTGAAAAATTTACAGAGAATATAATGGCAAAATTAACAGATGACACTAAATAGAAAGCTCTCTGGATAGAAGCCTTAAAATTTAAAATGATGTTAACAACTTTGAGAAATCACCTGAAAGCCAGCAAGGCCCCCACCTTCCCAGGTGCCCTTGAATATCAAGTATAAGGCCCTGCAAGCGGAGCTAATTAATAATGAAACTGATGACTCACCGAGCTAGGAAGCACTGCTGGAGCTAAGTCAACCCGAGCCCAGCATAAAAACTGCTTCTATAAAGAAAAAGAGATGGGTCATCGTCATAGGTGACTCCCTTCTGAAGGGAACTGAAGGCCTGATATGTAGACCTGACCCACTTCACAGGGAAGGCTGCTGCCTCCCTGGGGTGTGAGTTAAAGATATAGCAAGAAAGCTTCCCACCATGGTACAGTCCTCAGACTATTATCCATTACTGATCTTCCAGGTAGGTAGTGATGAATCCCAAACGAGAAGCCTGAGGGGAATCCAGAAAGATTTCGGAGCCGTAGGACGACTGGTCAAGGGACCAGGAGCACAAGTGGTGTTCTTCTCTATACCTCATGTCGCAGGGAAGGATGAGAGGAAAAGTAGGAAGACCCACCAGGTCAATACCTGGCTCAGAGACTGGTGTCACCAGCAAGACTTTGGGTTGGTCTACACAGCACCAGATTTGCTGGCATCAGATGGGATGCACCTGTCTCAAAGGGGGAAGAGAATTCTTGTACAGGAGTTGTCAGGGCTCCTTGATAGGGCTTAAAACTAGATTTGAAGGGGGAAAGGAATAAAATCAGGATCAGTGGAGCTAAGCCTGAGAGTGGCACATCAGCATTAGTGGATTGGTGTGCTAGTGAGCTCCTTGGGACTGCCACACCAGTATGATTAGAGGGCAGCGTGCCATGAATCATCACAAGATATACTGGTGTGCTGGGAATCATGGCAGGTCCTGAGAATGGTCAGGCAAGAATTAGGCCTCTTCCCCGCTCAAAAAAAAGAAGATGGGATCAATAGCCCAATTGAAGTGCATGTACACCAATGCACGCAGCCTGAGCAACAAACAGAAGGAACTAGAAGCCATTGTACAGCAAGAAAAATATGATACAGTTGCCATCACAGAAACATGTTGGGACAAATCACACAACTGGAGTGTTGTGTTGGATGGCTACAAACTCTACAGGAAGGACAGGTCAGGAAGAAGAGGTGGGGGAGTGCCCTGTACATCAGGGAGAATTTTAAGCATCTAGAGATCAGCAATGGTGATGAAAGGGTAGAGTGTTTATGGGTTAAAATCAGGGGAAAGGCTAATAGGGAAGACATCACTGTGCGAGTCTGCTATAGGCTACCCAACCAGGATGAAGACATAGATGAAATATTCTACAAGCACTTGGGAGAAGTCTCACAATCAGTGCCACTCATTCTTGTGGGTGACTTCAACTTACCGGGTGTCTGCTAGAAATATAATACGGCAGTGAAGAAACAGTCTAGGAGGTTCCTAGAGTGTGTGGAAGACAACTTCCTCACACAGCTAATGAGGGAACCAACCAAGGAAGACTCCCTGCTGGGCCTGTTGTTCACCAACAGAGGACTTGTGGATGATGTGAAGGTTGGAGGCCATCTTGGCCACAGGGACCATGCGATTATAGAGTTTTCAATTCTTGAGGCAGTAGGGAGTGGGGTCAGTAAAACTGCCACCTTGGACTTCCGAAGGGCAGACTTTGACCTTTTCAGGAGACTAGTCAGTAGAGTCCTTTGGGCGACAGTCCTGAAGGGCAGAGGAGTCCAAGAAGGCTGGACTATCCTCAAGAGAGAAATCCTCAAAGCTCAGGAGCAGGCTGTCCCAGTGAGCCGTAAGACAAGCTGACACAGTAGAAGACTGGCCTGGCTGAACAGAGAGCTTTGGCTGGAGCCAAAGAAAGAGAAGAAAAGGAAACTCTATGGCCTGTGGAAGAAGGGACAGGTCACTCAGAATGATAATAAGGGGTTTGCGAGACTGTGCAGGGAGAAAGGCTAAAGCCCAACTTGAGCTTAGTCTGGCCACTCTCATAAAACACAACACAAAATATTTCCATAAATATATTGACAGCAAAAGAAGAGCTAAAGAGGGTCTCCATCCTTTGCTGGATGCAGGGGGAATCGTCGTGAGGATAAGGCTGAGTTATTAAATACCTTGGAACGAGGGTTGTTTAGCCTGAAGAAAAGGAGGCTAAGGGGAGACCTCATTGCTCTCTACAACTACCTGAAAGAAGGTTGTAGAGACGTGGGGGTTGGTCTCTTCTCCCATGTGCCAAGTGACAGGATGAGAGGAAATGGCCTTACGTTGTGCCAGGGCAGATCTAGGTTAGATATCAGGAAGAATTTCTTTACAGAGAGGGTTGTGAAGCACTGGAACAGGCTGCCCAGAGAGATGGTGGAGGCCTCATCCCTGAAGGTGTTTAAGAGATGTCTAGATGTGGTGCTGAGGGACATGGTTTAGAGACCCTGGCAGTGCAGGGTGAATGGTTGGACTCGATGATCTTAAAGGTCTCTTCCAACCAGATGATTCTATGATTCTATGAAAGAAGTTAATATATGATGTGTTACAAATGAGGTGCATCACATGAGAAGGGAGAAGATTGAATGCGTAAATGCAAAATATAGAGGGAAAAGTTAAAAACTACTCTATGAAATAATTAGAAGTATATTGCAAATCACAATGCTGTTTCGAAAAAGGCAAATCTCTTTCTAACATATACTACAGGTATATTAATAACTTAATCATTTTATTATATCTGGGACTATATGTCTACTATATAAATTGAGCAAGGCCTCTATTTTTAAACATGACATATGAACAAAAATCTAAACAACACAGAAAATTGACAGGAAAGGATAAAACAAAAAATATTTCAGGCATTCTGAAAAAACTGAAGTAGTGGACACGGTTCATCAACAAACATGAACAAAGAAATAGGTTGTGGATTCCATTTTCACATAGACAAAAAGTCGATATGAAACTGACAGTGACACATTATTTACTATGGAGCTGGAAAATAGAGATTAGATTGAAAAACATTGATGTTTGAGTATATTTGAAGAATTTTGCATAATCATTGAAATGCTTTCAATCAGAGATTTCGGATGAGGGAGTATGGTTATCCTCTTCTCAGGGACATGACTTACCTGTGTGCAACCAAATGTCATAAAAAATACATGTATGGTAAATAAGAAGGAGATATTTGCTGCCCACTAAATGTCTGGAGTTCACACCACCACTGAACATCCACAAACTGATGGAGCATCTGTCGCTCTGTGGTCACCCACTCTTCAATTCCTCACACCTAAATGTGGAGCTGTGGGCAATAACACAGAGACTCTCAGCTTTGGGAGCTGAGTGATTCTTCAGCCAGTACCTATGCATTGGGAAAAATGAAAACATCAGCACTGGAGAGGGGTGAGAAGCAGAAATTCCTGGGAAAGAAAATGTGGCCAAGAGTGACACAAACAACTTTAGACAAAGGAAAGCGTGCCTAGCATCACAGGCTGGCTGCTAGGGCTGCAGGCCCCTCACTTCAAATCACCATGGCTTGGCTTCGCAAACGAAGATCTGGGAAGGGCTTTTCCCACACTCACTGCAAGCGATGAGTGCACCCTTTGGGCCTGCCCGGTGGATTTTCTAGGTGAGGCGCAGCGTGAGTGGAACTGGCTCCACCCTTTACACCTGAGGTTCATCTGACAGGGCCTAGCGAGCTTGGATGGTGACAGCGAAGTCCTCGGGTCGTAGGTTTGGTTAGAGTGTCCTTCTCTGAGATGATGGATGCCTTACAAGGCTAAACGAGCTCCATCTGCCCGGGTTTGGAGTCAGAGTTGTCCTTCTCCTAGGATGGCTGCCCGAAGGCTAGTGAGCCCATCCTGCCTGTGGACACACTTTGTCTGACCCTTCAGTTGAGACCTGTCTGGCTTGGGAGACCCCACCGGAGGCACATGTCACCACCAGCACAGCTCTCAACCTCACAAGGGCACACAAGCCCTTTCCCCACGGCAAGGGGGTGCCCGTGAAAGAGTCTCTGCTCTACCTCCAGACATCACAGACCCGGGGACGGGGCGGCCGGGGCCTGCCAAGAACGGGAGTCCTGGAGGGGTCACTTCAAATACGCAGGAGAGATCTCACCTGTTACAACAGCAAACATCATTCAAACTGCAGATTCCCTTTGCACAATTTTCTACAGATGCTGCTTTTTAGTCCTTTTCTATTCCATCTCCGTCACCATTGGCGAGTCAGAGCTG
>NW_010433314.1:18858-21763 GCF_000710305.1 Buceros rhinoceros silvestris | reverse complement strand
GATTATAAGCTCATCATGGGAGAGTCCACTTTGAGTGCAACTAATCCACTACCCCCCCACTATTACTTCTCTTGAGAAAGGGTCACTGTCTATTGTCTATTGCAAAGCTTCCAAAACTCCCACTGCCCTGTGGTTTCTTGCAAAGCTCCATGTTCCGTCTTGGGCCAAACTGTTTAAATGGGCTGTCTGACACACAAAGGTACGCTCAAGAAAGTCACTGAAGTTTCTGATGCAGTTCTCACTGAGTAGCAGTGATTCTGCAATAATGTAGCTTCTTTTCTAATGTCCTGTATGGAATGCAGGTGTTTTCCCCTAAATCAAATCAAAGCTGTATTTACTGTTTTTAACAGGAGGGGAGTCTGAGCACTCATCAGTAGAAACTGAGTGGGACTATGAAAATTTTTTATATGGCCTCTTTGATGACAATATGCTGAAATAAACAGTTTTGCAATAAACGGTTTTGAATCAAAACTAGAAGCATTACTTGAGAGGACCAGAGGATCCCATCGTATGAATTACATGGGCTCTTCTGGTTCAGAAGTGTACTGGGCATTTTAAGTGGGAAAAAAAAATGCTAAAATATACAACATCAGGAGCCATTTTAAATTGCCCTGCTTCTGACACTCTACTGAAGGTACACGCAAAGAGGTTGGATTAGGGGAAGATAACATTTTGATGTGTGTGTGCATTAGTGTCCTGTGTATATGAAACAAATACAGGATTAGCAATTCAAAGTATAATAAAGCTACAACTGTATTTAAACTGATTTCTAAGTGCTAAGACTTGGACAAAGAAAAGGATGAGAAAATACGAAGAACTACTGAAGACAAAGAGCTGATATTTTCAATCTTTATGCTGAAATTACTCCTTTGAAACACGAGTTGTGAATAAGCCACGTCTTTCAATTAAACAAAGGCAAAGTCCCCCCTCCCCGTTTTTTGATCTATAAGCAAGAGCAAAATACAATATTTAAGATGCAGTTTTTTGATATTTTGTCTCTTAGTCTGTAGACATACATAGCTGCTCTTAAATGCAGCATTATCCAAAAATTCCATGAAGGAATGGAAGACTAGAAGAAACCTCCCACAGGAACAAGTCTAATTTCTTACCGCAAGAGGAAACAACATAATGATCTTTCACAAGTTTATTTAGGTTCCTCTTAAAATATCTAGATACCTGTTATGTTTTATCTCTTGTTTGGAATGCTTTCCAGAATGGGATTTGGTTTTCCCGATTCCTAGTTGCAATTTGTTCAGGTACGTCTTTTATTCAGCTGTTCTTTCACTAATATTATTTTTTAGCCTAAATATTTCTTGGTGTTTATCCCTTTTTCGTCTTTGTTACCACCAGTAAGGATTTTAGGTAGGATTGTTTCCATTCAGGAGAGAGGAGGCCACCTACAGACTGTCTCTCAGGGTAGCTGAGCAAGTCAGGGTATGGGCAGTCACTGCCATGTTACCCAAACAAAATCGGATTGATGATTAGTTGCCTAGACAATAGCACAAACACCCTTAGGTGACTGGGGATCATTTCAGGAAGGCAGCCCATTCTTCCTAAGTTTTGTGGTTTTTAATTTTAAAAATTATTTATTTATTTAAGCATTTTGTGCTTTATGTTTGTGTAATGGGCACATACCAGTTCCCTCCATCTATCTGCTTGAGCCTGCCAATTTAAAGTGTGCTGCATCTTTTCCCCAGTAATCTAATTAGAAAATCAGAGCAGTTCAAGAAAGGCCTTTTATTCCATTCCATACTTCACATTCTGGTGGATGAAAGCAGCAACTATATTGCCTCCCATTTTGTGTGTGTAATTCTTCTGTAAGTGCTTATCAGAGTCAGAAATCCAGTGGTTCACAGAAAGCTGTAAGCTGTCAAGACCAACATTTTGGACCTACGCTTTTTTGCGTTTCAAAGAGTACGTAGTATTCAGTGACTTTAATTTGTTTGTTTCTTTGTCTTTGGAGGGAGAAGATATCCTGTATCTTCATGCATTTGTTTTTCATGGCTATATTGCTTTGACACCCTGCGGTGATTCCACAATCATGCAGTAAGCCAAACCCCTCTATTCTGCTTAGTTTTTTCTGACTGATCTGCTGGTTCATATATGTATTTTTCCTTTGGGTATACAACTTCGCAGTGTTCACTGTTGAATTTCTTCCCATTCTCATTAATTGCATCGATGAATTTTATCAGCAATAAAACACTTATATTTTTAAAGAATGAAAGTTAATTTTTGTGTCCGTTTGTTAATTTTGCTAATTACAATATTCTTTTAAGTTTTATGTGCAAATACAATTACATTGAGTACGGACTCACAAATTACTTCAATTCCTCACTTTGTTTTTTCTTTTTGACTGGGAGAGGGAAGAAATAACAAGTTGAGTCCATGTTGCCTTGATATAAAGGTAGGATACTTTGTTACTGGGATATTTTTTCTCTGGTTTTCATTGCTTAGGAGTGGATATTCTGCCTGAAAATAAGCCGAGCCAAGTCCTCGGCTACTAAAGTCAGTGTTAAGTCTGTGTAAGTCGAAGTGATATTTAGGCTGCTTACGTCTTGGTTCCTTGGCTGTTTCAGCATCATTCCACAGACTTAGTGTCCTCTATCACCATAAAAATGTGGTGGCAGTTTGCAGACAAACTGAACGTAAAAAACCTGTTCTGTTGTGGTGAATGAATATGTGAAGAAATTGTTGAGACTAATGTAACCCTAAGAGTAAAGGAAAAAAAAAAAAAAAAACCAAAAAACCGTAGCCAGTAGAGATAACAGCATAGTAGAAGTGCTCTCTGCACTCATGTAGCTACTGAATTCTTAAAACCAAAAAACCGTAGCCAGTAGAGATAACAGCATAGTAGAAGTGCTCTCTGCACTCATGTAGCTACTGAATTCTTGTTTGGAAATGTCCC
>NW_010433314.1:18095-18690 GCF_000710305.1 Buceros rhinoceros silvestris | reverse complement strand
CAGCAGGAGTACCTGGGTATGTTGGTCCTCCTACTTGTTCCTGTTTTTCCAAGTGTCTTTTCTGTTGTGTTGTGTTGTGTCAAGGTGCTGTCTGACAGCCAGAATTGGAAGGTTGACCCAATTGAAAAATAAATTCTTTTTTCCCCCCCTTGCAACATTTTAAACACAGATTGCTTCTCTCCTGTGGTTTACAACATGTCCCCACCAGCACTTGCACTGGCACAGCTGAAGAGGCAGGCAGGGGAAGAAGGGAGGACCCAGGGAGGCCTGACCTGGCAGTCCTGTACATTTTCACCACATTAGGGCTTTAAGTTTTCCTTGTTCTCTTGCCCTCAGGGCCGTCTGTGGTTATTTTTTTTCCTGTCATCGTTGTTTTGAATTTTTATGTGGACAACATGTCCCCACCAGCACTTGCACTGGCACAGCTGAAGAGGCAGGCAGGGGAAGAAGGGAGGACCCAGGGAGGCCTGACCTGGCAGTCCTGTACATTTTCACCACATTAGGGCTTTAAGTTTTCCTTGTTCTCTTGCCCTCAGGGCCGTCTGTGGTTATTTTTTTTCCTGTCATCGTTGTTTTGAATTTTTATGTGGACCGG
>NW_010433314.1:15175-17986 GCF_000710305.1 Buceros rhinoceros silvestris | reverse complement strand
CCGGCTGGCCAAGATGGCTAGCTGCTTGAATTGTCATCACTGGTGTGTTAGGGGCATTAGCTATCATTTCTGTTGGACCCTGGCCACACTGTGCCTTATGGGTTTGCTCTTTTAATGCCCAGTCTCCGTGAAAGTGGGAATTGGTTGAGAGAAGTTGCAAATCAAAATGACGACTTCAATTGAGGAATAGGACTTGAATTTTTTCCCTTAGGGCAAATCCGTGCTTTCTGACTGAAGCTGTCATGGCCCAGAAGATTTTATGAATACATAGGTCTGTCTAGGTCCCTGACCACAGTAGTACAAGTGGTTCATAATTTATCCAATGTGTTTATCCTTCCAACGCATCTCTTTTTTAAGAAGTACTGACTGTGTTTTTTTTTTTCTTTTCTCCCTCCCTCAAACTAAGGTACAGAGATTAAATAATTTATCAACTGCACACACAAATCTGAGACTCAGCTGGGAGTTGAATCTATGACTTAAATCTCTGACCATCAACCTTCTCTTTGGACTGTTACTTGTAATGCTTGTAGTTGGAGACACTCCTTTTGTTTCATGTCCAAGAGGGTAATTGCCCTTCGATGCAGTCTTTGATGAAGTTATCACTTATTTGTAGTCAGTTGATTGGATGGTGCTTTTCTGAGGTTGTTTTTAGAAATCACTGCATACGTAATGAGGGAATTTACTTTGTATACTCCCATCCAGACAGGTGACTAATCTAACCTTTGAGATTGCACTGTGTACAGGTTTGTTATAGTGGATGCAATTCCAGTTGCTGAAGAGGGTAAACAGAGCTCTGTGTGACTGTTACTGGCTTTCTTAGGAATTTTTTTTTCCCTTCCTGTCTGCTTCAGAATTACAAGTGAAAAGGCCTGTGCGCTTCTACTGATGTGTTTCAGATGTGAACTATAAAGTTGCCTGAAGTAAAACTTCCAATGGATATATCAGTACCATGGCACTATATCATTAACCTTAAGGCAACATCTAAATCTGTTGGTTTCCATGGAATGCTGCGAAGATTTTTGCCCAGCTCATTGTGGTCTGAATAGATTCAGTTTAAGAATACTCCCATGAATTTGAGGGACAATATTTATTCTGCATTCATTATGTTAAAGTAATTCAGTAGGGTCCTAGGGACTGACTTTTCTGCTTCAATAAAACAATGGTAAGTCAGATGTTTAGCTGCTGCAATTCACTGAAATCTTTTGAATGAAAACTGGAATGAATTTGGTGCTTTTTGTTTCCTTTTTTAACATGTATCATGCTAAACAGCTCTTGGCATGTTGTAATTCGTAGTGTTGAGTATGTTCTTCAGTGGGGTCTAAAGATGTCACCATCTCTGGAACTCAAATTTTCTTGCAGTTTCACAAAGGTTGGGGTGGTTTTGCTGTTTTTTTTTTTATTTTAATAATTTGTATAATTGTAATTCTGCTCCATTCTGAAACAATTGTACATTTTTGGGTCTGCCCATGTTTCACTTAAATAAGCAATATGATTGCCTGTTGCCACTTCTTTCTTTGAAGCAAATTGTGCTTGAGTATTCTGGATAGGATTTAGACTTGAACTTTACGTTGTATTGTTGAAAGCTTTGCCTAGTGCTAAAATGTGTGAAAGATATTTGAGAGACACGCAGTTTATTTTGTTCAGCATAGCAGTGAGAAAGTTCATATGATTGGGAGTGCAATTAATTAACTAAATTATCCATGAAAACTGAAATTAAATTCTATTTTTAATACTCTGCTTGGGGGAGTGATATTGCTTGTTCCTTCAGCAGTGTCAGAACATGGGTTGAAACTCTTTAAGCGTCTTTAATAATTTATCATTGGAAGGAGATACTGTGTAAATAGTTTCATTTTAGGTGATGCTGGTATATGTGATGCTGTTCACCAGCAAAAGAGGGAAGATATATTTTTGTAGAAAGGAGACAGAATAGGTTCTATTAATGGAGGTGGAAGCAACTGGCAAGTATCTTACTAATTACTGAATAAAGTTAACTAACATAATAGTGTTATAATTACAGAGGGTTTTTAGGTCATAGAAGATAATCCAGTATTTCACATTTCTCTTTTGTTTTAGGCTCTGGATGTTGACCGAACTGTTCTCTATAAAATGAAGAAATCTGTCAAAGCCATAAACATATCTGGTCTGGGTAAGTACGTAATAATTCCTGGTAGTTTATATTGGTGAAATTGGAGAATTTAAATAGTCAGTTGTCTTACACATATAACTTTTTCTGATTCAGTAACCCTGAGAAGAGAAAAATGCACATTTTAAATAGAAGTCTTGATCATGAGGTCTGTAAGGATGAAATTGTGTGAGACAGCTGAACCTGTCTAGCTGGCATACAGCTACTGAGAGGGAAAGCCATGCTGCCTGCTTTTCTCCGGGTCAGGGCTACCTGTTCTTTCTGCCACCCCTGGTGCTTGGCAGATCCCTAGAGGAGACTTAGCTCGTATAAAGCTGTGTATGCAGTGAAATAACTTAACTGATGAGCACCTGCAATAGTAAGGCATATGTATAATTGAGAGCTGAGGGCATGGGAGGGATGGAATTACTCTCTCTGGCAGCAATAAGAAGCCACATGGGCTCTTCTGCTTTTTGAAACCTCACTCTTCCTGGTGGCTTCCAGTTATATATGTTGAGAACTTCATGACAAGAGAGAGCTGATGAGCTGCAATTCTTTGTGTCACGATGCACAAAGTCAGATATTTCTCTTAGAACGCTGATAAAAATACAAAGAACTATTGCGTGCACTTTTGTATGCCAATCTCATGCAATTTTGTGTGTTTATATTCTTTGAAAAAACAGCTGAAG
>NW_010433314.1:0-15061 GCF_000710305.1 Buceros rhinoceros silvestris | reverse complement strand
GTTCAGCAGCATTTGTGAATAAGAAACAGCATTTGTTTTTGTGGATAAGAAACAGCATTTTGTTGGCTTTTGTTCTCACTCTGCAGTTCATAGCAATTAGAGCCAACAAAACCTATATTATATGCAAAATAGATAGGCCTGGCAACCTCGGAGAGCCACTGATATCTGACAGAACTGTGTTCACATATAAAGTTATAACAAGAACTGCTGTTGTGGTATAATTCTTATCAGCTAATTGAAAGTAGGTTTCTTCTTACCTAACGTAATGAAGCTGTTATCTCTGGATTGTGGAGGGTCCAGTTTAAGATTCATCTGGAGTTGTGTCATCTGTTACATATTTATTTGGCACCTTATCTTTTGGGTTTGGATTTTTTTTTTTTTTTTAATTTTTGGGTGCTTGTCTATGCCTCATAATCGGTGTAATTGTTAGAGCATTGTATCGAATCATTACAGTTTTTGAGTAAAACCAGTATCTTGCCTAGTTTTGACAAAACAAAAACTGTGGCCCTGCACTCGTAAGAACAGAGTTACTGAATTGCATATGCATATTTCTGCTTTCTTTTTTTAATGTGTGAATTTAGAAATGGTTATGGAGGATTACATAGTGACTCCAATTTGTACATAATTTATTTTCTTACTTGAAAAGCCTCCTAACCCTTAAAAAAACCTGTCTCAGATTTCTTTCTTTTGATAGATTTCAAACCTTTTATTTATACAGAAAGCTCTAAAATCAGCTAGGGAGAAACCATAAAGCAAGGAGGGTATTTTGGAGTGTTTAATGAAAAAGTGTAATTTTGTGTTCTTCAGAAGTACTTGTGGAGTACCAGCTCAGGTGATAGTATTGCTGCAATCACTACTATCAACATTCTGAGGAATGTCTCAGAACTGCTGTTAAGATGCTGCTTTGTTGGCTTTGTTTAATCTGATCCATAGATTCAGAAGAATGGTCCCTAGGATGCCAGGGAATAGAAAACTCTTGGGGACCGTGTATGAAGTAGAACGCTCTTGTCTCCTGAGGTAAAAAGTCAGCATTGTTCAGCTGCTGATTGCACATCTAACTATACAAATCAATGGTAGCAGCTTTGTCACCTTGTTTTCACACAGTGGCAGCCTTCTCTTTTTACTTTATGAATTGTGTGCTGACCTTCACACTCACCTGGGTTTAGACACACTAAGCTGGAGACGGAAAGCAGTAAGAATGCAAAAAGCAGTGTGGAAATAATTCACCTTACTAGATAGCTGTATGAACTAGAGGAGTTGTGACCTGCCACATGATGGTTTTTGCTGCCCATGCCAGTTTGTTCAAAGCTTGTTCAGGTTTGTGTACATCACACAACAGCATTAGCTGAACATCCTTACTTCATCCTACAGTTCAAGTTTCAAAAAGTTTGACACGTGTTCAGCCCCTGCTGTTGATGCTGAGGAAAAATAAATACAGTTCAGTACTAAGACTTAGGTTTAAATTGAATGGCTATATGCAAACTACCTTTTACAGGCTGCAAATTCAAGTGCTCAAGGTAGAAACTTGTAGAATTAATGCTGTTTGTGTAACTTCAGTTCTGTGTGTACATCATGACAGTCTTTAATTGCATGACAATTATACCACTACCCCACACAGTTTTAGTTTTATACATTGGAAATGAAAGAAAACTTGTAGCTGCTTGAGTAGTTAAGTTCTTGAATGGCTGTCTAAATAGGTATGTGAAGAGACAGGATTGGTTTTAAGTTGGAATGTGCTGTGTTTATTGAACAGGTTGTATAACTAATTCATAAAAATTTGGAGAAAGGCCATTGCATCAAGAATCTTTTGGCTATTAAATGTGTTGATGTACACAAAAGAGCTTGAAATGAAACTGGATTACTGCTTGGTTGAACAGATTAATCCTCTTTAAGTACTCCTTAGGGTTTATGCCAGTCTCATATAATGACCAAGAATAAAGGGTCTTTGTTCTTATTAATGCTTAATTTATTTTCTAGGTTATATGGGGTTTTTCTTCCTTTACTTCCTTTGAAGAGTTAGAAATTGCCCATGGCTAGAATAAGAAATAGGCGACATTAACTTTCTCAGATGCCAAGTTGGTGTGCTTTGTCCATGTGCTCAAGCTTGGCATGGTCACTGAGTCTGGGTTCAGAAAGAGTTTTTGTTTTATTCCACAGATCAAACTGACAGGGACTTTTTATGCCTGTCTACACAAGCAAGTCACCTGGTGTCCTAGGAGTGAATCAGTAGGTTGAGGTAGTTATGAATGAGGTCCCTCAGATTTCCTTTATGTTTGAATCAGAGGAACTTGCTTTAGGCCTGGATTTCATCTCATTCCTTGAGCGGAATAACCCACCATCGTGTGTAGCTCAAAACTTTCTGAAGGGCCAGGTGTGTGCTGGATGACTTGTCCTGGTGCTGCCCACACAGTGATTCAGAACCTGCTGTCTCCATTATGCACTGGACCACTTCTGGGGCAAAGCTTCTGGTTTTGTTGTCTCAGAAGCGAATCTAGTTGTGGTGAACCAAAACGGCTTTGAGAACTGAAACGGCCTGTGGTCAATGGAGACTGCTGGGATTTGCTTCAGATCCTCCTGCTGCTCTGTATCGGAGACCTAGCATAGCTAGGGCTTTTGTCCTCGTCTGCATTGTAGTTTGTAGTCCCGTTTCCTAAGATGACCTGAGAGTCTTATTTGATCTATTGCCTTCTATTGTAGAGATCCAGGACTCTGTCAACACACTTGATCTCTGCTGTTTCTTTGTTCAGCATGCAGTTAAACGTAACAGCGCACAGTTGAAATTAGAAAGCGTTAATAAAAGTCTCTAGAAGTTCATTGTAGGAGTTGGGATTGTTACGTGATCTCCAGTATGGTGCAGAAATATTGTGGGTCATTCTAGAGTGCATACCTGTCCAATGATTGTCTTACCTTGATGACACACTGTCCTTTGTACAGCGTGTGGATAGATAACATGCAAAGCAGAATTAGTGAGATACATCATACTTCTGGCGTATCAGCATTAAAATAAAAATAGTAAATGTTTATTGTATCAAATAAACATTTTTAGCAAGAAATCTTCTGAAAAGGCTTTTTTCTTAAAAACTCAGTTTTAATTTTGATAATCTTTTATCTACTGATGCCATTTTCATGTTTTGCTCTTTTTGAAGCTCACGTGGAAAACGAAGAACAGTATACACAAGCACTGGAGAAATTCGGAGGCAACTGCGTTTGCAGAGATGACCCAGATTTGGGAACAGCCTTTCTAAAATTTTCTGTGTTTACAAAGGAATTAACTGCACTCTTCAAGAATTTGGTAAGAATTACTTAAGAAAAACATGTTGAAATTTTAAGGCTGTTTCAAAGGCTGTATTTCTGAATTTTAACAGCTCTTCATGTTGAAGACAATTCGTATTAGCAACAACTGTTCTTAAAAAATTCTCAGCTTAGAAAAACATTTCATGCCTTAGCCTTTCCCGTTGCAAAACTCGAAACTGAAAAAACTGAAAAGCAAACCATCACAAAAACCAACCCAACCCAATAAAAAAACCTCTTCCAACAATTCTCGCATCTAAGCTTCCCATAATAAAGTAGTTATGACGTGTTATAAAACACATATATCAATTCAGTTTAAATTTGTGAAACCGAAAAAGCCCTTGGTTTACTTTGTGTTCTTACTGCTTTTACTTTACTTTTTCTCACTTTCCGTTTTTATAAAGGGAGGTTTTAGTGTCTCTGGAAGACAGAGTCTTTTGATTCTCCAGGAAGAGAGTTAGGAAAACAAAATCAAACACAATGCAACAATGACAATAGTGGGCACTGGGGACCAATCCTGCAACTGTAGCCAGTAAGTCTTAAAAGCACTCTTCGGTGAGCCAAATGGGATGGAGCCAAATGGAGGAACAGGAGTTTTAGTTATGAATGGAGAGTTTTCAGCCTCAATTTTGCATCAATCAGAGGGCACAAAAGGAGCAGATTCTGACTACATCCTACCAGCTAGATCGTTCCCATGTCTGAGGAAGTCCTGAATTTCCTTGAAACCACAGAACTTTTAAACCAGGGGCTGTTCCTACAAGCGTTTAAAAGTCTCTGCCTGCTGAAATCAATAGGATGGAGACACATCAGATGCTTTTGAGTCTAGACCAAATGTCTGTAGTTTGCAGCCAGCTGGACATAATCAGTTCTTTGGAGAATGTTTCCAGCTGATGGGATTCAGTGCAGTCTCATTCACTCCCAGATGCTGTCCTCTCTTTTTACCCCATCATGTTATTGACGAGAGAAACTCTAGCCCCAAATGTATTTATCAGCAGTGAAATGTATTTCATATGGGCTATATTGATTTGAATATCTCTGGATGTACAAATATTATCTGAGATTACATTTCAGAATAGGTATCCTCACTGAGTATGAGTCAGTTATCCTGAGTCTGCCATAGAGAGGCAGACTGCTCATATGGAAGGGAAAATAGAATGGATCTTCTAATTGATAATTTCTGTTGACTAAAAACCCCTCTCCATCCTATATTAATTGCAGTATGGTGTCTTCATTAGGCAAATGGATCTGGCAAATGCAATGTTTAGTTGGTTTTAAAAAGCAATCTACTAAAAGCTGCACCCCACCCCCAGAAAAGCCTTTTAACGTATTATATTTCAAGATGACTTTTAAAAGCTGAAAATGTTGCTGTTTTACCAAAAACCTTAGCTATATGTTCTCTTAAGAACAGTAATTACTAACCTGGAAAATATTTCTGACAAGAATAGCTTTTCCTCCACAAACTAGACAGTAAAATAAAAACAAGTATCTGTAGGAAGCGGGATGCATGTTTTTATTACCTTTTCTTATCCTCATAAGTGTTTTGTGTGTCTTCTCCAAGCAATATTTCTAAATCTTTTTGCTGTGTACTGCTTCTTCTCTAGCAACTATGTATTTTTGCTTCAGTTTGTATGTATACAAGCATATATCATGAAATAGTAGGTAAGTCTTTTCTTAGTTTGCAATTCTGATTTTCTCTATTTTTGAAGCGAATAATAATTTTGCATGGACATGAATGTAATTTTGGTTTGGGTTTTTTTACAATACAGTAGCATAGGCACATTCTCTCTTCTTTAATAGTGTTTGGTGAAGGACAGGTCTCTGTAAAGTTCTGCACTTTCCTGATATGCTTCGTATTTGAAGTTTTTTGACTTCTCCTAACTAGCAAAGGAAAAATGGAGAAAAAGAGGAACTTAATGGCCCATGAATTTGGTGTCTGTAGGATGACAGTTTCCTCTAGAAAGAAATACGTATGAAAAACAGATGTAAACTTCACTATTGCTTGAAAATACCATATTTATAAAGAAGACTCCTAGAATTATAGAACAAAATCATAGTTTTATGTAACTTTGCGTATTAGAAAGTAATGCCACTAGAATAAATTGGTGGTAACTGGTCACTTTGAAAATCCGTTCTTAAGTTCACTGATGGAGGTCTGATTTTTCTAAGAGGTTACAAGGGTATTGACTAGTGTAAAAAGTCCTGTATAGTAGCTGGAAATAATCCAGGGTGCTATTTTTCTTATAGCCATATGTGAAACAAGCCCCATGCATTCTCACAGTGTGGTGAAGTATCCACCTCTGAACACTTTAAGCATGCTGGCAATAAAAACATCTGTCTCCTCTGATGTGTCCATGTAGCACCTGATGTATTTTGGTTGTAAATTGTTTCATCAAAAATGGACCCAGGGTCATACAACCTGCTGCTGTTAAAAAAATTCTGAAGGGAACACTTTTTAAATCCCTGGATTTTCCTATGGCACTGGATTTCCACAGAAGATTTTAGCTGAAATAAGTGTGGGGAATGTACAGGGAAGTGAGAGGACATGTTCAGACTGGAACAGATGCCAAAGCTGTTAACACTGGCAAAGCTTTAGGGCTACTGTCAAGTTTTGCTTTGTCATATATTTTGCTTTTGTTTCTAGAAGCTGATGTGTTCTGTCAGCTCTTGGCCTGGGTAGTATTTAGACCCGTAGCTCTAAAGTGCTTCTGCAAAAAGATTTTCCTGAAACTTGTCTTTAGTAAGGTAAAAGCAAGTCATTATGAAATTGTTCTACTTCAACAGGAGTTTTTAGGTTCTTGTTTTCTCTAGTATTTTTAAAAGTTGGCCAAAAGACACTGATGTTTTTGTGGACTTACCAAGGTATCGATGTTTTACAATATTCATTAACAGCTGATTTTTTTTTTTTTTTTTCCTTGGAATCCAATTATTCAACTGTAAACTATTCAAGTTCAGGTCTTAGGTTTTTTATGTGCTTTGCTATGCTGCTTTTATGTGTGCACTTTTAAATAGTGGATAAAACACAAAAAATCCTTTGAAGAACTTTGTTTCATCATGTTTGAGATGATTTATAAAATACAGCTTTAAGAGAAGAAATAAATTGACATTTATTGTGTAACAGGTCCTTGTAACTAGTCACTTTAGCCTTTCTAACATGCCGTTTGGATTTTTTTGAATCAGTGTATGATATACTGTGCTTTTTTCCTCTGGCCATAGCTTCGATATCAAGCTACGAATTTTTTCCTCAACTTCTGGATTAGAAATGATTTTAGGAAGATTGAGGGATCAGTATGTCTTTTAGGGCAGTGAACTATTAGCAAATACTAGAGGCATTTTCAGAGGTAACACGATACCTTTTGTGGTATGTACGGTATTACTTCTTGATGGTAACCTTGGTGCTAATTCCTGATGGAATGGCAGCACCCACAGTTCCCAGGTAGGTTAGGTATGTGTGGCATTTGCTTACAGTGTTAATTACTCTGTCTTACTAATAAATTTAGTGCCAAGTGAATAAAGGTGTGACTCTTAGTATGAAAAATGTTAGGACAAGGAAAGGCTCATTTTTTTCTTTAAATCCTACTCCTAGATGCTATACCAAGAAGAAATAAAATCTGTAGCTGCCTATTGTCTTTGTCAGCACTCCTTGAAGAGGGATTTGATCTGTGTGGATGAAGTAGCTATTTAACTAATTCAGTTTTCTGTATTTGTTGTTCTTCTACATACTCTTGTCCTTTCTTTTTAATTTATTTAAATGTAAAGCTAATGAACATGCTGAATTGAGAGGACTGGAATCTGGTATTTCCACTCTGCAGAAGGCAGTTGGAAGAAAGAGATTCCATGTAAGAAGTTTTTTTTGTTAATAATCTTTGGATTTTTAGGCAGGAGAAATGTAAGCAGTGATAATATTTTTCGGACCATATGCTCCTGTTTTAATTCATTTTTTAAATGTAAGAAGAAAGGGGATTTGTTTAAATGTTCAAGGTAACAAGTAGAAACTGAAGGATGTATCTTTTCTGTATTATATAATGAACCTAAGAAATTTATGCTGAGGATTTTCTATCCAGGGTAATATTTCAGACTAAGGTTTAAAAAAAATGTACGGTGCCTGAACCTTGATAAGCATATTTGTTTAGAAGAGCTCATCATAGTTAAGTGCATAAAAAAAGCTGCACATACGTATATTTAAGGCTGGAGTATTATATGTGAAGCTTAATTATTTAAGTTGTGGTGTTTCTGTTTTCACTGGTGCACTTGAGGAAAGACTGGCTTGATGGTGAGAGGGAAAAAAATGAGTAGTGTTTTATTTATGCTTGTAAAGATATAGACGAAGATGTAATAATTCCTCCTTAGTGGAATGGGTTTAGCCTCACCTGGAATCCTATCTTTATTTCTTTGCCAAAAAGATATTGATCCAACTGGAAGAAATTAAAGAGAACGGTAAGAAAAAAAAATGAGGCAGAGCCTGAATAGGTTGATTTATGAGGAAAGCTTAGAAGACTTGGAAATGTGTGGTTTGCCTCACAGATAACTGATTGTGGAAGAGAAAAATAATGAATTGTGTCTGAATGGGATCTCATTGTGAAAGTATTAGATGATGAGTCCCAGAGAAAGTGACGGAAGCTTACTAGTTAGGTGTTTTAACCTAGGTTAGAAAGTATGCAACTGGGAATTCTCCTCCACTGGCAAGGAGGATGGGCTGGAATAACCTCAAGTGTCTTTCTTCCTTTGTTTTAAAAATTCTTCACTTTATGATTTTAAAGATACCTTTAAAAATGTATTTCCTGTAATTTTGTGCTTGCACTTCCTGACATAGAAATGTCCAGCCTGTTGTCTAAACATCAGTGATGGTACAGGGGCTGTTTCCGAGTAGTGCATGGTGGCAACACTTGGTACCTTCTGGAAAGGCATTTTTCTTGGCAGTGGAGCCAGCAGCAACATGTGGGCACTTAGTGATGTTGAGCTCCTGCTTTGCTGGAGTGACCTTTCCTACAGCACGCATGAGTGGTGACTGATGTCCCACTGCAGCCACCAGCCTGGTGGGACACAGTTTGTGCTATGGGACACACCGCTGTGCTGCAGGTGGGGCAGGGCATGCGGGCAGCAAAAAGGCAGTGTTGTGTCCTTGCGTGCGAGAAGGAGGCATGGTGCAAAGATGAAAGTTTGTGCTGCAAGTCTTGATACTGCATGATTTCTGAAGTCTTGGGGTTAGATGCTAAAAGCTTAAAGTTCAGACAAACAAACTGCTTCACATCTGTAGTGGATGTTCTGATTTCCACTTGCTCCCTGCTGTGTTGATTGGCCTTGACCTACTAAAGCTCACATCACTGGGAAGACTCTAGGAAAATAATAAATTTCATAGTACTTGCCATAAAAAAGAAAAGAAAATAATTTAGTGATTTGCCAGTAGGCGGTCCTACCGTCACTTGTGCACACACGAGTTCATTAGTGCTTGAGAAGCCCACAGCCAAGTACATGGACTGCTTTTAAAATTTAGTAGTGTCAACAGGAGTTATATTATACACTGTTTGACTGCCTGAATTGTAGTTTAAATTTAGAATGTTTTAAGGTCCACTCTGTTTATCTCTGTGTTAAGAAAAGTGTTTAACTTCTGAAGCAGTGAAAAGGCTTTTGTGGGGGGGGTGGTGGTGGTGGTGTTTTGTTTTGTTTTTTCTTTCTTGAATATAGAAAACAAAACCTATTGAAGTACTGCAGGCATCAGAATCCAAAGCTGTTCTGGAAAAGACTCATAATCAGGAGGGCTGTCAAATGAAGTTCAGTGTTCAGCTGCAGGCTCTTTCCCCTTCACAAATGTTGGCTTGCCTGTTGCCTCTACCATCACTTCTGGCAGCTATGTGGTTGTTTATTTTTATGTTCTCTCACCTGCCATTTCTTCTCCTCCTCTGAGCCTTTTCCAACTTAGGAAGTTTTAATTTGTTTCTCTGTTGCTGTCGTCTTACCTTGTTGGAAGCTGTCAGAGAAAAACTGTGAGTCTGCTGAAGCAGCAGTGTTGGAAGTGGAAACGAGGTCAACTAATTTTCTTTTTCTTTTTTTTTTTTTTAACACATGGAATTTGCTAGTGTTCTTGAGACAGGATGACTTTGATTTCTGTGAAGCTTTCCTGTACCTTTGTGCATGTTTCTTTTTAAAGAATATTCTAAAACGTAAAGTAGTCAAAATGTGGAGGCAGTTTTGTACATTTTAGCTCCCTGTATACACAGAGAGTAGGAGCTGCAGCATAATAATGCTTCTCTGTGTGCCAAAAATGGGTCTATATTTTTAGATAGTTTAGCTTAAGCATCTCAAGAAAGAGGGGAAAAACATCTGAAATCTTCCTTCTGTATATTGCTTATTGATTTGTAAATATGAGCAGGTATGATTCATCTAGGTTAATAATGACAAGTTCATGCATTACGTATGTTTACATTTGTTGCAAATAGGAGCACAGAGAATACAACAGACCGATAGTAATACAGAAGTAATAGCACACAGAAGGATTTAATTTGAATAGGCACACGTTCTCCAAAAAAAAAAGTTTGGTTTTTTTTTTCTTCTCCTGTTCTCTTTTTAAAGTTGTTTTAGACTTCAGGCCCCATGACTTGAAATTGTGGGAAACAGAAACATTCATGTAAACTCCAGAATAGTTTGGGATATGTCTAGGATAATACTTCAGGATCTGACATTTTTTCTTTTCTGACTGAAGGGAAAAACACTTGTCTTGAGTCTGCTGTTGAGAAATGCTTTATTCTTGCTTTGTACCTATTTATCTGGATTTGAAGAATAATTAAACGAAGGCTGTGAAAGTATTGATCTTCAGGTTAGACATTTGATGGCATCAGACTAATAAAATATAACAACAAAGTAGAAAACTTTTCATAGGATGATATTTTAGATAAGACCTCTTCTGCTTCTCCATCTGGATAGCCACTCTTGGTGCACGTGTCTATAGGTGTACATGTTCCATCTTCTTCTAGAAGTTTTTATTTTTTTTACCTATGTTTTGTGTGATTTAAAACTTTTCACTTCTATATCTACAGCATATAATTCTGTTAACTTTGAGCATAGTTATGTTGATATGCAGATGTTGTAGTATTGTTGAGAACTTACGAAGTGGATGGTTTCCAGCACTGCGAGCTAAGCACATGTCGATGTTGCAAATTCAATTTTTATGAGCATTATTTAAAAAAAGTTGAAATTTAACTTTTTGGTTCTAAAGGGCTGTGGACTTTTTGGGGAGTAGGCAAAGTAGTGTGGAGGAGGGGAAATGTGATTTGTGGTAAGAACATATCTTCTATATTTCTTCAACATTCCCATGCAGAGGCAATCTGTTTAACTTTGAAAATTGATACATGCTTACTTCCTCTTTGATCGCTGGCTGAAATTGCAAGTAAATACGGTAAGGTAGTATCTTTGAAGAGGGATGGTGCAAGTTTGTGGACTTTTTTTAACAGCGGCTGTTGAGTACCACTGGGGATGGGACCCCTGAGTCTGTTCTATTGATGTCACCAAGTAACTACAGGGTGTTAGTCTTTTGTCTTTTTTTCTGTTCTGGGGAGGATGAAGCATCAGAATTGGAAATATTTTTTCTTGAAGTTCCTATTAGTATCTCTCTTCTTTGGATGGGTTATATTAAAAGGGTCTTGGCATTGTTCATGAAGAAACAGAACCATTTCTTCCTACATGATGCGAAGTTCTTTCTGTACTTTGAGTATTTGCAATCTATCTTTACATATGCATTTCAGTGCTTCTTGAAAAAAATCATGTTTTGAAAGAACAGCTAACAGTAACATCAAAGAAAAAAAAAAAAAAAAAAAAAAAAAAAACCCAAACCCCAACCCATCCAAAGACAGCCTTCATCAAACTGCTGCAGAAGTTGTTCTGATTTTTTTTACTATCTTGTGGTTTTAAAATGCTGTGATTTTTACTCTTAAGTGCAATCTATCTGAATTGTTACAGTTTAAGCTCTGTGCCTAGACATCATGGCCCCTACCTTGAACACATTCCTTGAATCGTAAAGGGCTGAACAGATACTTATTTAAAACCATGATTATTTTAGTTGCCTTAATTAGAATTTTTTTTTTCTTCTTGAATTACTTGTTTACTCTTGAATTACTTGAATACTCAAGACCTCATAAAATCCTTATTTCAAATTTTGTATGAGATAAATGAGGCAAATGTAATACTTTTTTAAAAATACAAGGATAATATTTGAATAGTGGCTTTTTTGTAGGCTAGCATTTTTTGTCTTTAACTTCTGTCAGAGTAAGATACCATTTATTGTGAGAATAGCGGATACGTTTGATGAAATAGGCCTGAAGAGAGAGGAAATTAAACAAGATTAATTTATAATATACTGGTGAACTTAAAATATGTAAGTGCTGAAAAATTTTCTGATTGTTTAATATAATTTAAACAATGAAATCAGGCGAAGTGAAAATTAGTGGTCTTATTTTGCAGTCACTGTTGAATGAGACACTTATCAGCAGTAATTCTGCAGGTTTCCTGCTGGCTTGGCTTATAGTGTTTCCAGGGTAAGTTTAATTAACTGTTGTGGCCTCCATGTTTAATTACTGTCTGTGCTGATAAACACCTTCATAAAGCAGGGTTAGGAAAATAATATATAAGATTTCCTTGTGAAACTTTCTGAAATGTGTAAATTGAGGCAGTGTATGTTCTGCATTAAAAACTGCATTAAATGTTTTGATGTAATTTTCTTGTTACAGATTCAGAACATGAACAACATAATCACTTTTCCTTTGGACAGTTTGCTGAAGGGAGATCTGAAAGGAGTAAAAGGGGTATGTTTATCTTCTTACTTAAAATTATGTTGGTACAACAGATATGTTTAGCTAATGTATTAATCTTATTTAATGGAAGGCATGGGATACTAAAGTAATTTATTGGCTTAATGAGGTTTTTTTGTATGTGTGAATTGAGTCATTCCTATTGTTTGTGGTTTCACGTACAAGCACGCTCTTGACTATGTATACAGAACAACATTTGAGAAGTTTTAAAAGCAGCCCTGAGATACGGAAGACAAGCAGAAAAACAGGAGTAAGAGTTTAGATACTTAGTTTAGGAGAGGGTGGTACATTATTTAAAAGGATTATTATTAATATATTTATTTAGTATTCTAAACTTACTTGGCACTATATGAATTATTAAGAAAGACACAGTAGACTGCATGAGCAGAGGATTTTTCTTAACAAAGTAGAAATCTGTTTGTGCCCTGAGGATATTTCCTATTTGAAATAATAACAACTTGGGACTTAATGATAACATGTTTATAATAAATTTCAATGCCTATAGACAACAAACTTACTTGGCTTATGCTTCGTTTACCACTGAGCAAACAGGAAGTGACTGGCAGTTATTGTTCTAGGACATCGAAGGAAGAAGAAAAATGCACATAGACTAAAAATGGTCTCTGTAAATTACTGGCAGACAGATAGATTATTTAGTAAGATAGACTTATTATCTTTGTGTTTCTTGCTTACAGTGTTTCGTTCCTCTTGTTCTTCTCTTTTTCTATGTCAGAATTTATTACAATACGGTGTTGCCCCATGAGCCTGACTTGATAAAATAATCAAAGGCTGCTTTAAGTAATTTCCTAATTGTTGAAATAACTACCTGACATGGAAGAATTAGTTCCTAATCTGTAGATGCAAAGGTTTTCCAGCATCGGACAGCAATTTTGTTGTTGTTGTTTGCTGATCTCTTGAACTCTAGCAGAATTTCAACTGTTGCATTTGTAGACACCAGTGAAATAATTTTACAATTTGTTAAGATAATTTTATCCAAATTGGTTTCTTCAGAGGGAAAAAATAAAGGAATTTTGAACATAAATAATTCAAAATTCACACAGAATTAGTTATGTTGAGCTGTATGGCCTATACTGTTCCCATTAAGTCAGTGGGAAATTGATTTCTTTAACTTTAGTGGGACGAATCAAATCCTTAGTCAAGGCTATACCACAGCCTCAGGAGAGGTGCTTTTTTCCAGTGGAGTCCGAGATGGAATGATGAGAAAATAGATGATTTGATTAGCTGCATAGTGTACTCTTGGGATGACATGTGGTTATACCTTTTAAGGAGTAAAATGGAGCTGGAAAAACATAGTAAAAAGCATCCTAAAGATGCTTTTAAAGTGTGCATTATTTTTGTGTGCAAGATTGCTTTTACGCAATCCTTAGGTGAGCTATTCGTGAAAGAGTGGCATCCTGTATTCTAGTAGGTGTCTTCCTTCTCAGATCCACCGTATTATTCACATAAATAACTAACCGTTATTTTTTTATTGGCAGGACCTGAAAAAACCCTTTGATAAAGCCTGGAAGGACTATGAAACAAAAGTGTATGTATCTTTTAAACTTTCATTTTAAAAGGAAGTATAACTAAAATCTGTAAAGGTCATGATTTAATGTTAAGGTCATACTAAGAAGTCCTAGCTGGGAAGCTGAGTGGTTTTCTTTGCACTTTTTTTTCCTTAAAACCTGGAGTGGTGCGAAAATACAAGAAAACACATAAACACAATAATTTTAAATTCTTTAATGCACAACTTATTTCATGAGTAAATTGTCTTTTCTGTGTTTGTGTGCCATGATAGTTAGCGTCGGTGGTAGAACTCTTTGCTTAATGAAGTTCCAAGTAATGAGCATATGTGTGTTTCTTCCATTACAAGTTCTTCTACTTCAGTTGAGAAAGTTGTGCTTTAGCTAGGAAAGAAAGTTCTTATAGTATCCCTATTACTACTCTGTAATCTACTACACGTGAAAGTCCACTTCCTTTTCTGCCTTCCTCTACTTCTGGGGGATGCTACTATATAAAATGTAAAAGTTAGCCACCCTATGTTTTTGTCGTTAACTACCAAAAGGGCAGCAACATAATGGTACTTGCTTGTTGTTGTTTTAAGCATTTGTTGTTGGTGGGTTTTTTCTTTTCATCATCATTGACTAAATTGTAATTAGCAAGTTTCTTTAGTTGAAGAGCACAGAAGAAATGATACACTTTATGCCTGAGTGGTTTTTTTTGCTGTCTTAACAAAAAATACCAGAGAGTATGCAAGTCAAGGTTTAGTTCGATTTGTTAGCCTAAAACCCTTGCAACGGCTCCGTAATGTCTCTAGCTCCAGCACACCTTATGAAGACTGTGTCCAGTGCTGAGGTCTCTTAAGAACAGCTTATTTGATACTGAGCCTTTGACACTTACCAATGAGATGTTTACATTGTGTTTATTTGCTATATGTGGAGTTGAATCCAGTGCTGCTTGTATGACATCATGAGGGGTTTTCTTTTTTCCCTTTTACCCAACAGTCTGCTTTATGACTTTGCTTTCAAATAAGACACTTGGGTTTTGATCCGAAACAGTAAGGAAACAATATCACCTGTCCTGGGTCCAACATGGTGGAACCGGATGTTCTTCTGTTGTCTGGCTTTCTTCTTCCCAGAATGCTGTGGGTTTCCTGAGCTTCTGGGAAGGAGGACACGTCTCTCCGGAATGAACTCATTAAAGGGGGTGTGTTGAGAGATTCGAGGACATCTTGTTTTCCCCTCTGCTCTATCTACTGTCCTCTCTATCTTGACCGTGCTTCGGGTTTCTTAAATATGCTGCGCAGAACTCCTGAATCTTACACCCCGGGACTGGAAACCTTTATCGAGGAGAGAAAGCCACATCCGAGACCTGCTATTTCCCTGAAGCGGTAAAAGACTCCTTCTGCAAAATAGGTAGAACCTTTTTCCTTTTCTGCCGATTGCCAGCGGGGGTGGTGTGTGAACTGTTTT
>NW_010433313.1:0-6201 GCF_000710305.1 Buceros rhinoceros silvestris | reverse complement strand
ATGTATATATTTTTAATACTTTATGAAAAAAACAGAAAAAAGTGTCTCAGAATCCAAAGTCACTGTGGTTACACTTGTTGAAAGTATACTATCTACAATGATAACCAATTTAAATGATAAAATGTATTTCTATATATCTTCTTGTGTCTTAAGTATGTTTTCACCATTCTTACTGCAGCGCTGCCTTTTCATCGGAACAGGTGACCCCTCAGAAATCAAAGACTAATGCAGACAGTCAAGCTACAACAAGGTAACATAAGCAGATGCAATCAAAACTTGTTTTTTAAATAAACATTGATAAATATGATAAATGTGGTATTAAATACTCAATCTGTTTGATTTCCATATTCTTTAGCTCATTTGGACATGGTATGAGATAAATGCAGCATTTATCTAGTCCTAACAATTGGCCTAGAAGTACAAACTTTGAGTTCCATCTCAGTGACTTGCTAAGTTACCTCAGATGTTTCATTTTTTTTTTAATTTCAGTCTGTCTAGCCTGTATCTTAAAGAGCAGCCTATAGATAGTTGCTGCAAATGTTTAGAAACAGATGAGTTGCAGTACTACAGATTACATAGTATATTGTCTTTGGTCTTAAATAAATTGTGAAAGAGGTAATATCTACACACTTCTGTATATATTAAAAAAAAAAAACCAAACAACTTGTGCATTGTGCATTTTAAATAGTAAAAGCCCAACATATACCATTTAGTGTGACAAAGTTAGTATGTTTAAACAGATGGACTTGTTCTTGTGGTATGAGCTAGATGGCATATGTACTAATGTATCCTGGAAAGACTACAGAATACCATGAACACTAGTGGTAGAAAAACTGTATAATTTTTTTTTTAACTGAAATTCGAGCAAATTGTAAGGTTCTGTACTGATGGAGATGTCACATTTCTCAAAACAAACAATAACCCTAAAAAATTTTGACTCTGTGACGTTGACCAGAATAAAATGGCTGAATACGCAATTAAAAAGTGAGTTAGAAACAGATTTCTAGATATTCACTGAGAATTACAGTAGTTCATTTCGCAGTTTTTAGCTGGAAATATTAAATGGTGCAGGCGCTAAAAGGAGTTTAAATTAGCTAACTTAAGTCATAAAGTGCAGTTTCCTGAGGTCTGAAGCCACAGTCTATATTATTTCGAATGGTGCCCCTCACTCCCAAAGCCCCAGTATGTAAAAACACTACAAAATAATTAAGGAAAACATCCAAAAGATATCTCACAGGGGAAAAAAAAAAAAAAAAGCTATGTTTCAGTGGTACATTTCCCTGACAACAAATATGGAAGATCTTAGAGAATTAAATACGCCACTGTATTAACTAGGGAAGTCTCTGCCATTCTTCACTCCTAAAGGCTTGTTGCAGTCGTACTTAATCCCCACCCTCAATCAGTTTGCATTCATCATCCCCCGGTGGCTCTCATTACCATATCAAGCTTTGTATTCCCGCCCCTCCATTGGCGGAGAGCTGGAGGAATATTTTACTGGTCTACAAGTTTCTATGGTAACCTTGCACTGCTACAGCTATTTGTGTCAGTATATAAACTATAAGTAGTCTGTAATCCTAGCGGGTAAAATGCAGCCCTCTCTACTCCTGCTGTAATTCCTTTTACATTTGGCTGGTGCTTCAGATATCATCCATCTGCTGCTGCTGCTGCTGTGTTAGCTTCACAAAACTACAGATTTTTGTTATATTTACACTAACCAAAAATGCATTAGGCAGCTGTCAGCAGAAGTGCCTTTCTTCTATTAAAGATGTCATATAGATGCTACACTTCTGGCAAAACTATTGTGCCACTGTCGTAGTTTAGACCCAGCTAGCAACAGTTACATGAAAAATATTTCTAGTAACAATGACATTTTTTACTACAATATTTTAACTTGCATCCTCTTATTTTCCTACATTTTTACTCAGAATGGAAAGATTTTCAAGTCACACTTTTTAAAGTCATACTTAATGTATTTTTCTTTTGCTCAGGATTCTGATACGAATGTTAAAGGAATAATTAATTAATTTCAATATGAAATAAGTGGAAAAATACAATTGTTTTTCCATCAACCTGGTCAGCGATGCAAGGAAAATCTTTTGGAAGGGATTTACCCACAAAGGATGTCAGATACTATGTCTTCCAGCCAGAAGTGTAAGCTTCACTGCAAGGCCTAACACTGATTCTGTTAAAGTAAAAAAAAATTTTTTGTGTTGTTTTCAAGAACAACAGTTAGACATGGCATCCATCTTAAAACACAGAGTATACAATAACATATATATCTTATCTGGAGTCATTGACATGTGGACCTCCACTTTTTCTATGTGATAAACAGAATAGAAATCTATAGGTGCCCTAGACAATAATAAGTAGGCTAGGATCCAGAAAAAGTAAAGATAACCACTGTGTAATAATTGTGTATGTTTCAGAGCGTAATAGGTCGCCCTCCAATCAGGTCTCTTGGTATCTTACAAATGCAGCAACATAAGAACACTGCACTGGATATATACAGAGAAATTTTTATGATTTACCCAATGGGTCTTTTACTCATGGTTTATCAAGTTCTTTTCATGTTTTCTTTCTATTTCAGTGGAAAGAATTTCAGAATTCTGCATTTTTTAGTTGCAGAATTCTAGCAGCCATGAAGTGCAGGCATTTAAAAAAAACTGTGTTTCTTAAAGAACCGTGTTCTGTGGGCCATCTTGTTAAACCACTTCAAACATTCCAAGGGGGTTTAACATAGCTTTAGTCAATCTTTCATTAATGATTATAGTTAGGATGCAAAAAAATGTGTATTTTTAAAAAATGGTTTTGTGTGGTGTTCACTTGTATTCAACTTTGCTGCTTCCTTGCATATGATCTATACAGAAAATAACAGTATTTGGTGCAGTGGGCCACATTTACCCGTCCAGTAACAAAGGTACTATCACCAGAAGATGCAGAGTAATCAAAAAGCCGTATTTCCAAGAGTTCATAAATTGCAGAAGTAATGACTTTGTCTTTTATTTTGCATAGATGTATCAGAATTTGTGTTGGACCTACTTGAGGAGAAGCTTCTGAGGTGATAGCAACAGGGGCTGTGTAAGAACTCAGAGATCTCACTCAGCCCTTAAAGCATTCACGGTGTGGGTGTCTGCTACCAGTGAAAGACAGTTAGTCTGTAGGGACACTGGGCATGTTGAAAAAACTCTTAGATAAGCACGTCTTTGTGGTACGTCATCAACAGCAAAGTCAGGTTGAAGAAAATGTTTCCGTGGTGTATTTGTATCTGTGTAGCTGAGGGAGGAAATATCTAGGGGAACAGAAACTAGGAACCAGCATATTTTTGTGACATAATTAAGCCAATATTATATTCTTTGCTCTTTAGCATTTTATTTTCCATAAAGCACAGTACATTGTATATTAGTTCTGCACAGGGTTTTCCTATACTGTACAGGGTGATTCGCTATAATTACTCCTGTCAGGTAGTAGCAAATTTAGTCAATGCTGTATATATTTGTATTATGCTCCTTGTTAATGATATTCTTGTCTGACCTGAGATATGTTGCCAGTTTTCATTATGAAAGATCAGGAAAGAGCAACATATTAATTACCTGTGCTTAAACTATCTTTTTGTGACTGTCAATATTTGGCAGCTTCGAAGAGTGGAAAAAATAAGACGTGTGTTTTTTCAAATTATTTTTAAAATATGAGTAAATTGGTAATTGACTTGAATTTCCCAAACCAATGGAATTAAAACTTTCATGTCATGTCTCCTAAATGAACATTTATTGATAAAACTTCCAGTGTTCCAGAGCTGCAAAGAGCACAAAACTGGAGAATGTGCAGGTGCATTTTGAGGCATTGGCTAATTATGTGTTCCCAGTACATGAAAAAGAGAAATCTGGTCTATGGAGAGAGACAGGCAATTCCCCAAAACATCCTAGAGAATTATCTTAGGTTGGACTAAAGTTTAGATGACCAAAATTAGAAGGCATCCATATTGGGTATTCATGTATGACATTGCCATTGTGATGTTGTCTTTACTTGCTTTCACTTTTTAGTGAGACCTTCAGGAGACCTCTAAAATTTTCTGGAGGACAATTCTGTCCTTCAAAAAAACCTTGGAAGCAAGGATACTAAAACAGAACTCACAGAGGCATACCCATAATTCAGTTGTAGTAACTGCAGCCAGGCCGTGCTTTGCCTACAGTGACAATTTTTTCTTTATGGTAAAGTGAAGTGGCTTTACACTTCCTAAATTGTTTTTGATAGTACAAATTAATACAGTCATTTTTGATTACGCATTTTTGCATTTCAGCAGAAGGCACTTCCAAATGACTGGGACCTTCTGCCTCCCAATTCTGATAGATTTGGCATTCAGTGGAAAACTGAGTGTTTACAGCTTTTGTGCATGTTAATCTAAATGATTTGCTGTTGCAGAGCTTATGTAAAGAGATCCAAACCCATTATTCCTAACTGAAAAGTTAATAGTGTTCACAGGGTCATACATATCCTCCAAGCAAAACTGAGTAAGTTGTTGGTTTTTTTGTGATCTTTCCCAGTCCACCTGCTATAAAACATTCTGATTAACAGCTTCTTCCTCTGTATTTAACCACAAAATCCTCTGGGTTAAGCATTGCACTGTTTTTGGCACAGTATAAAACAGCTTTCACAGTTGACTGCAGACCTCTTCTGTTTCCTCATCCTCGGCTGTTGTTGATGAAAGGTCTGAATGAGGGCTCTTGGCACTGATTAGTGAGCATAACGGTGTGGAAGGAAATGCACCCTGCTTCAGAATAAATGCCCCTCTTTTTTCAAAGTATTTCTTTATTCATTCTCAGTTATCCATGGCAAAGTCTGATATAGGGACAATAAAACAACCATGGCTGGCAGATCAAAATTCAGCTGGGCCCATGATATTAAGCTTTATCCAATGAGATACCTGACATATTTAATATACTCTAGTCTAACTCTTTTAGCTCAGGTTTGGAAAGTCCAGTTGGCAGTCGGCTGTTTTTGTTCTCTGTGCTGACATGACTAGATCAGAATTGCCCTTAAGGTTTTAGGCAGACTCGGTTACTGTGGTCCTTGTATATTCCACCATGTTGAAAGTAGTCACTGGGAGAGATCCCTGAAGAAAGAACAACAGATGTAACTTGTTTGGTGTCACATTTAGAAATATTATATATATTTCTATGACAATGTGACCTGCTTAGTGGATGAGGGAAGAGCTGTGAATGTCATCTACTCGGACTTCAGTAAGGCTTTTGACACTATTTCCCACAGCATTCTTCTGGTGAAACTGGCTGCCTGTGGCTTGAATGAGTGTGCTCTCTGCTGGATCAAAAACTGGCTGGATGGCCAAGCCCAGAGTGCTGGTGAATGGAGTCAAACCCATTTGGCGGCTGGCCACCAGTGGTGTCCCCCAGGGATCAGTATAGGGCCTGTTCTCTTTAACATCTTTATCAATGATCTGGATGAGGGGATTGAGTGCACCCTCAGTCAGTTCACAGACGACACCAAGTTGTGTAGGTGTGTCGATCTGCTTGAAAGCTGGGAGGATCTACAGAGGGATCTGGACAGGCTGAATCAATGGGCTGAGGTTAACTATATGAAATTCAAAAATAAGACCAAGTGCTGGATCCTGGACGTGGGCCACAACAAGCCCCTGTGGCCAAATAAAAAAATGAATGTATGTTCACACTTAAAGGCATATATGAAGGCTTTAGTGGTAATTTTGAGATTAAGCTACTCCTCACCAAGGACTTGGAGGAAATGTCTGCTGTCTCACAAATAGGTGCTAAGTAGTTACCTGGAAATGGAAAGTAATTTTCTTCATACAAGTCATAGAAAAAGCCCTTGTTTGTACATGTGTATGATGAGCAAAACTTCAGTACAGCGCATGTGTCTAGGGACACATATTCTAGCCATCCGAATATGAGCCGGAGGTGTGCCCGGATGGCCAAGAAGACCAACAACATCCGGGCTTGTATCAGAAATAGTGTGGCCAGAAGGAGCAGGGAAGTGATTGTCCCCCTCGGCACTGATGAGGCCACATCTTGAGTCTTGTGTTCAGTTTTGAGCCCCCTCACTTCAAGAAGGACATTGAGGTGCTGGAGCATGTCCAGAGAAGGGCAACAAAGCTGATGAAGGGTTTGGAGAGCAAGTCTTATTATGGAGAGTGGCTGAACGAACTGGGGTTGTTTAGCCTGCAGAAAAGGA